>NW_027224398.1:0-66044 GCF_023699985.2 Odocoileus virginianus | reverse complement strand
GAAGCAAAGGTAAAAGTGAAAGAAACAGACTCAACAGTAGTCAGATTTTGTTCTTCCCTGTAACATCACTACTTATCAATAAACTGTCAGTATATTGTTGTAGAGTACCCTTGTCAAGACTCAGTTCCCTTGCATTTCCAAAAAGATGGGGGCTGTCCTGAAAACCCTGTGGGAGCACTGTCCAGGTATATTGAGTAGCCTCCAGGGTGTCAGGGTCCCTCCACTAGGCATGGGTGGGATGATTTGAGAGAATAGCATTGCAACATGTATATTATCATATGTGAAATAGATCACCAGTCCAGGTTCAATGCATGAGACAGGGTGCTCAGGGCTGGTGCACTGGGATGACCCTGAGGGATGGGATGGGGAGGGAGACAGGATGGGGAACACATGTACACCCATGACTGATTCATGTCAATGTACGGCAAAAACCACTACAATGTTGTGAAGTAATTAGTCTCCAACTAAAATAAATAAATAAATTAAAACAAACAAACGACCAAAGGTAAGTAATAAGGTACTGAGAGTCTAGACGTAGGGGAATACAGAGAAATGCATCTTTGTGGTACTAAACAGAAATGCTGAGTGCTTCATGGCACTTGGGTGAGGAAAGTGCACAGGTTTGGTAGCAGTGGGTAAACAGGGACGAATGGCTTAGTCACTGCTCATAAACCTTGCACAAACTGATACTGCCTATTAGGGTCCTGAATGGTGCAGGGACAGGGTGGGGAGGATCGGGGTGTTGCAAGGGGATTGGCGGGGCCTAATGAGTCTGTGTTTTAGGAATCTGGTGAACAGCAGTTGGATTCCCCTCACAGCCCCAAGTTTTAAAGGATATTGTTTTTTCCAGGGGTATATTTCCCCAGGCCTTAACCTTATTTTTATTGGAGGAACTTGTTTCCCCTCTCCTGGTCCTGAGGTATCCCAAACTGCAGGATCTACTTGTTCTCTAATTTTGGGGGGAATATTTTGATGACCAGCAGGTGAGTCATCTGGGGGTGCTAATAGATGCAATCTCTCCTTGAATTCTCTACCTTCTTGGACTTCACCACGTCCTAATAATATACTAGCTCCTAACTTATTTATCAGATCTCTTCTGAGGAAAGGGACATGGAATTCTGGAATATACAAAAGGGAGTGAGAAGTAGTAATGGACCGGACTCTTCAGATGTAATTGCCTTCCCTTTGACAGTCCATCAGCTCCCATCACAGTACAGTCTCAGTTGGAGACAGGGCCAAGTCAGAACAGAGCAGGCAGCTCCAGTGTCTACAAGAAATTCAGTTCTCCTACCTGCTCTATCAGGGGTGACCCGAGACTCCCTGGAGTAATGAGGATGGATCAAGTGGAATCTGGAGCCAGGCAGGTACTCAGGCGTGTGGCTGGTGTGTAGAACTCTCTCATAGATTCACAAGGACCTGGCATCAGTTGGGATTGCCCCTTATGCATCCCATAGGAGAGCGCTCAGGACATTCCCCCTTGCAGTGCTTCCCTTCATGACAAAAGGCACATTGGTTCAAGCCCAGGCAGCTTCTTTGCCATTTGTCCAGACATCTAAGCCCTCCAGTGTCCTCTCAATGCAGTGGGTGAATCACAGCAGCCAAAAATTGCTTTATTTACTAGCCCCTTATCCTTATTGGCCTCCTCCATCAAGTCCTGGTTATTATAGACCTTGAATGCCTCCTCTACCAAGATTGACAATGGGGTTGGGAGTCTAGCCTCAAGTTTTTGTAATTTTCTCCTTGTATCAGAAGAAGCCTGGGTGACAAAATGCAAGGCCAAGAGTATCTTCCCTTCTGCAGACAGAGGCTTTCCTGAATGCCTCTGTCACCCAGCTCAGGAAGACTGTCAAGTTTTCATCTCTTTCCTGTGTAACCTGTCAGATCTTATCATAATTTACAGGCTTCACCACAAACTTTTTCATTCTCTCTGATAGACAAGTAATATAATGTCTCATCCTAGCCTGACCTATACGATCTTCATAGTCCCAATGTGGGTCGTGTTCTGGGATTGCATCCCCACACACCTGATAAATTTGGTGGCATGGATCCGTGGCCCACTGCATGCTTCCTGGCCTTCCTCAGTATAGAGTCCTTTACAGCTGAGGTGTAACTGTAGGCCAGAATAAACATGATGTCCTGCCAGGTGAGAGAGAATGTCAACTCCAGCCTGATAACTTCATCCCTCAACTTTTCAGGGTTCTCTGAGAACCTGTGAAACCTCTCCTTACAGATTCCGAAGTGTCCCATTCAGAAGGGGACATGCACTCGTAGTCTCTCTGTTCCCTTCAGCCACTTCCTGAAGTGGGTTAAGGCCTTGTGGTGCAGAGGTCGGGGCTAACTTTGAACCTGATCCTGGGTAACAGGAAGTTCCACTACAGGTTACCGCAGAGGGACTAGTCCCTCCCTCCTGAGGTAACGGAGGATATAAAGGAACATAAGGAGGCAGAGTGTGGGGTTAGTCAGAGGGCCCCAGATAAGTCGGTGGTTCTGGGAGGTAGGCGGGGCTTGGTTTTTCTCACCTGAGAGTTGGGAAAGGTTGGAAGGGGATCATCTAAAACATCAGAAGTGTTTACTGATTCCCTAGGCTTTTGGTTACAGGAGCAAGATAGAGTAGGGTTTTGGTAAAGGACAATTAAACCTTTTTTTTTTTTTTCCTCTTTTTGTCTGTCAAAGAGACCTGTGGGATTTTAGTTCCCCAACAAGGGGTCAAACCTGGCCCCTCATCAGTGAGAGCTTGGAGTCCTGACCACTGGACCACCAGGGAATTCCCAGGACTATGAAGGCTTGAACATAGGGAACCTCAATTCACTTTTCCATGTTGCAACAGTAAAGAACTAATCGCAAGATGGTATTATAATTTAGAGAGTCATTTTCAGGCAATGTTTTCTCCACTTTCCAACTTATAAAAGGCCCAGGCCATGTTACAATAGAGTTTTAAGTTTTTCCCTTTTCAGTCTGTCTATTTTGAAATTTTTTCAGGTTTTAAAGATATACTGCAGAAGTTTTTCCTCTGGCTTAGAAGAGGATGCTCACATGTTGAATAACCTGCAATCCAGAAAGAGCACTTCTAGAAATGTAGCTCGGTATCCTGGAGACATTAACCTGGAGGCTTTTGCCCTATAATATGTTTTCTTATGCTGGGGTGTTATTCCTCGAGTGTGAGCGTCCATTAAGCCTAGGATGTGGACTGCTTGGAAGCAACCAGCACAATAGGTATTCTGTGACATGGTATGGGCTGGCAAGGCCTGGAATTAAGGGAATCCCAGAGGTGGAAAAAGGAACAGATGAAGGAATTGGGAGTTGAATCCTGTCAAAAATACCATGGGCGACAGGACTTGAGAGCCTAGAGGTGGGATTATTTCCACAGGGGATTTTTTTAGGTATAGAATCAGTTGAGTTCAGTTCAGTCACTCAGTCGTGTCTGATTCTTTGTGACCCCATGAACCTCAGCACACCAGGCCTCCCTGTTCATCACCAACTCCTGGAGTCCACCCAAACCCATGTCCATTGAGTCGGTGATGCCATCCAACCATCTCATCCTCTGTCATCCCCTTCTCCTCCTGCCCCCAATCCCTCCCAGCATCAGGGTCTTTTCAAATGAGTCAGTTCTTCGCATCAGGTGGCCAAAGTATTGGAGTTTCAGCTTCAGCATTAGTCCTTCCAATGAACACCCAGGACTGATCTCCTTTAGGATGGACTGGTTGGATCTCCTTGCAGTCCAAGGGACTCTTAAGAGTCTTCTCCAACATCTCAGTTCGAAAGCATCATTTCTTCGGAGTTCAGCTTTCTTCACAGTCCAACTCTCACATCCATACATGACCACTGGAAAAACCATAGCCTTGACTAGACGGGCCTTTGTTGGCAAAGTAATGTCTCTGCTTTTTAATATGCTGTCTAGGTTGCTCATAACTTTTCTTCCAAGGAGTAAGCATCTTTTAATTTCATGGCTGCAGTCACCATCTGCAGTGATTTTGGAGATCCAAAAAAATAAAGTCTGTCCACTGTTTCCCCATCTATTTTCCATGAAGTGATGGGACCAGATGCCATGATCTTAGTTTTCTGAATGTTGAGCTTTAAGACAATTTTTTCACTCTCCTCTTTCACTTTCATCAAGAAGCTCTTTAGTTCTTCTTCACTTTCTGCCATAATGGTGGTGTCATCTGCATATCTGAGGTTATTGATATTTCTCCCGGCAATCTTGATTCCAGCTGTGATTCTTCCAGCCCAGCGTTTCTCATGATGTACTCTGCATATAAGTTAAATAAGCAGGGTGACAACATACAGCCTTGACGTACTCCTTTTCCTATTTGGAACCAGTTTGTTGCTCCATGTCCAGTTCTAACTGTTGCTTCCTGACCTGCATACAGGTTTCTCAAGAGGCAGGTCAGGTGGTCTGGTATTCCCATCTCTTTCAGAATTTTCCACAGTTTATGTGATCCACACAGCTAAAAGCTTTGGCATAGTCAATAAAGCAGAAATAGATGTTTTTCTGGAACTCTCTTGCTTTTTCTGGTGATTCAGCAGATGTTGGCAATTTGATCTCTGTTTCCTCTGCTTTTTCTAAATCCAGCTTGAACATCTGGAATTTCATGGTTCACGTACTGTTGAAGCCTGGCTTGGAGAATTTTGAGCATTACTTTGCTAGCATGTGAGATGAGTGCAATTGTGCGGTAGTTTGAACATTCTTTGGCATTGCCTTTCTTTGGGATTGGAATGAAAACTGACTTTTCCAGTCCTGTGGCCACTGCTGAGTTTTCCAAATTTGCTGGCATATTGAGTGCAGCACTTTCACAGCATCATCTTTTAGGATTTGAAATAGCTCACTTGGAATGCCATCACCTCCACTAGTTTTGTTCATAGTGATGGTATAGAATAAAGTGAAAGAATAAACAGCAGAAGAACCTAAAACCTTTTCCCCTATTTGGCAGCTACAGTAACATTGGGGAGTGCCTGGCAATGCCGTCTGACACAGGCAACAGTGAGTGTGGACAAGGTTTCCCATGTAACTTGACATACTAAATGAACACAATTAGTTTAGGATCTCTCTTTTGGATGCTCCATGGGCCCCTTGAAGCATTCCAAAGTTTACTGGAAGTCAAAAGAATTTCAACCAGAATTTGATATTTGGGAAATCTTTCAAAATTTCAAAAAGCTTTAAAATACCCTGTAAGCTCTTATTTTCTCCCATTCTGAAGGCTGTCTTTTCACCTTGCTTATAGTTTCCTTTGTTGTGAAAAAGCTTTTTAAGTTTCATTAGGTCCCATTTGTTTATTTTTGCTTTTATTTCCAATGTTCTGGGAGGTGGGTCATAGAGGATCTTGCTGTGATTTATGTCGAAGAGTGTTTTGCCTATGTTTTCCTCTAGGAGTTTTATAGTTTCTGGTCTTACATTTAGATCTTTAATCCATTTTGAGTTTATTTTTGTGTATGGTGTTAGAAAGTGTTCTAGTTTCATTCTTTTACAAGTGGTTGACCAGTTTTCCCAGCACCACTTGTTAAAGAGGTTGTCTTTTTTCCATTGTATATTCTTGCCTCCTTTGTCAAAGATAAGGTGTCCATAGGTATGTGGATTTATCTCTGGGCTTTCTATTTTGTTCCATTGATCTATATTTCTGTCTTTGTGCCAGTACCATACTGTCTTGATGACTGTGGCTTTGTAGTAGAACCTGAAGTCAGGCAGGTTGATTCCTCCAGTTCCATTCTTCTTTCTCAAGATTGCTTTGGCTAGTCAAGGTTTTCTGTATTTCCATACGAATTGTGAAATTATTTGTTCTAGTTCTGTAAAAAAAAAAAAAAAATACCATTGGTAGCTTGATAGGGATTGCATTGAATCTATAGATTGCTTTGGGTAGTATACTCATTTTCACAATATTGATTCTTCCAATCCATGAACATGGTATATTTCTCCATCTGTTTGTGTCCTCTTTGATTTCTTTCATCAGTGTTTTATAGTTTTATATATATAGGTCTTTTGTTTGCAAACAAAGCAACTGACAAAGAATCTCAAAAATATACAAGCAACTCCTGCAGATCAATTCCAGAAAAACAAACAACCCAATCAAAAAATTGGCCAAAGAACTAAATAGACATTTCTCCAAAGAAGGCATATAGATGGCTAACAAACACATGAAAAGATGCTCAACATCACTCATTATCAGAGAAATGCAAATCAAAACCACAATGGGGTACCATTTCATGCCAGTCAGAATGGCTGCTATCCAAAAGTCTACAAGCAATAAATGCTGGAGAGGGTGTGGAGAAAAGGGAACCCTCTTACACTGTTGGTGGGGATGCAAATTAGTACAGCCGCTATGGAGAACAGTGTGGGGATCCCTTAAAAAACTGGAAATAGAACTGCCATATGACCCAGCAATACCACTCCTGGGCATACACACTGAGGAAACCAGAACTGAAAGAGACACATGTACCCCAATGTTCATCACAGCACTGTTTATAATAGCCAGGACATGGAAGCAACCTAGATGCCCATCAGCAGATGAATGGATAAGAAAGCTATGGTACATATACACAATGGCATGTTACTCAGCCATTAAAAAGAGTACATTTGACTCTGTTCTAATGAGGTGGATGAAACTGGAGCCCATTATACAGAGTGAAGTAAGCCAGAAAGATAAACACCAATACAGTATATTAACGCATATATATGGGATTTAGAAAGATGGTAATGATAACCCTATATGCAAGACAGAAAAAGAGACACAGATGTGTAGAACAGACTTTTGGACTCTGTGGGAGAAGGCAAGGATGGGATGATCTGAGAGAATAGCATTGAAACATGTATATTATCAATTGTGAAACAGATTGCCAGTCCAGGTTTGATGCATGAGACAAGTGCTCAGGGTTGGTGCGCTAGGATGACCCAGAGGTATGGGATAGGGAGGGAGGTGGGAGGGGGGGTTCAGGATAGGGAAAACATGTAAATTCATGGCTGATTCATATCAATGTATGGCAAAAAGCACCACAATATTTTAAAGTAATTACCCTGCAACTAATATAAATAAATGAGAATAAAAGAAATAAAATACCCTGTCAGAGAGAATCATAGGTTGCTGTGAAACAATCATTCCTTGAGCAAAAAAAAAAAAAAAAGTTCAAACATACAGATCACTTAACATCACAGAAACTCACAATCTGTTATCCAAAGCAGTGGTTCAGGAAAATTTCATTATCTTTGAAAGAAACCAAATCCAGTCTCATATCAACCTACCCTTGATAAAATCTGTCTACTTAAGTTTAACCCAATCTTAGACAGTGCCAACCTTATACAAAATTCTTTTCTCAATGTTCCTTTCCCAGAAATCCTCTGCAATTTTCTGTAGACGTATTTTGTACCTTGTTTTATCCATGCAGAGCTAACCAACTCTAGGACAAAATCACCTCTTTTTATTAATAACAAAGTATATTTCCATTCCTCATACCTTCTTTTCTGAAAAAAAAAACATACTATTTTTCTTAAGCCGCCATGAACTGCATTTTACATTAACATTCCCTGATTGGAATATCCCATAACTTCTAGAAACACATATCTTTCCAAAGCACAATGTCTTTCCTTGATATGCTGCAAGACATGTGTCTAATAAACCCAGATATCTTTAGTTGCTCTCTCACAAGAGAAAAAGAATAGGTAAATTTAGACCTGTTTAACAATTAATGTTCTAATACTTCATTTCATTTAAAATGTTCTGGATGCTCAGTAGATTACCATTCTTTAACTTAATTTAGTTTCAAGTTAAAATTAGGAGGCACTATTCTAGATGGACATTTCTAAAACATAATTATTGCCATAAAAGTGTGAAAGTGCTAGTCGCTCAGTCGTGTCCAATTCTTTGCAACCCCATGAACTACAGTCCACCAGACTCCTCTGTCCATGGGATTCTCCAGGCAAGAACACTGGAATGGGTAGCCATTCCCTTCTCCAGAGGATCTTTCTGACCCAGGGATGGAACCAGGTCTCCTGCATTGCAGGAGGATTCTTTACCATCTGAGCCACCAGGGAAGCCCAATTATTCCTATGGAGTTTACTGAAAACTCTTATTCCAGTCACATTTACTTAGAAGTTTAATCATATCAGTTTATTTTCCTCATTGACAGATTCCATAATAGAAACTATGCACTTATTGACTTCCAGTAACTCTAGGTACAATAAAAGTATTATACTTACTGTTGATATTACAGAGAAGTTTGTATTGATTAAACCCACAAACTTAAGCCAGACAAGTTAAATTTTACAGCACCAGAGATCTCATAGTTTTCCTGCTTGAGTTCTAAAAAGTCTTTTATTTTCCCGTCAGTCTGAGGGACTACAGATGGATCAGGTATTTCCTGAGAGTACTGGCAAAATAGGCTTCCCAGGTGGTGCTAGTGGTAAAGAACCCATCTGCCAATGCAGGAGACATAAGAGATGCAGGTTTGATCCCTGGGTCGGGAAGATCCCCTGGAGTAGGAAATGGAAACCCACTCCAGTATTCTTGCCTGGAGAAATCTCATGGACAGAAGAGCCTGGTGGTAGAATAGTACACTGCAAAGTCACAGGAGAGAGATACAGGCTCCTCTCTTCTTTTTTTTTTTTTTTTTTTTTGTTCTTTAAACCCCCACTAAGTTGGCTCGGTGGGTAAAGAATCTGCCTGCAATGCAGGAGGCACAGGAGACAGGTGTTTGATCTATGGGTTGGGAAGATCTGCTGAGGAAGGAGAAAGCAACCCTCTCCAGTATTCTTGCCAGGAAAATCCCACAGACAGAGGGGTCTGGAGGGCTACAGTCCAAAGGGTTGCAAAGAGTTGGAAAGCACACAGGAAAATAACCCAAGGCTGGAGTCTCAAGCAATGTGGATTGCATTTGTATTTCAAGGCAAGGTGCTCCACCATGCCCACAAGGTCAACAGAGACTTGCAGGAGCCTTTGGACAGACAAGCCTACATAAAGCAAAAATAGCAATGACAGAAACGTAAAGACACAAACAGGAAGTATTCAGGATTAGGGGATGGGAGTGCAGGTAGAGAACTGAGGGAGAGGAGAAGGGAGGAGAGACGGAAGAGACTGAAAGAAGAGAAAGTGGCAGAGAGAGCGACTGCAGTTTCAATCAGCCCCTGTGGTATCTACTCAGGCATTCACTGTGTGCTTCCGGAAAGGGCCAGTGAAGGAGGGAGCACCCCGCGCACTGCCCACTGGGGCAATCAAGCCCGGAAACCAGCCAGTTGTTCGTTGTCTGTGGGACGCTAACCCACAGGGGGGACTCACCCATGTGTACACCAGTACATGGGAAGCCGCTGCAGCACTTCAGCAAAAGGTCCCGCATCCCAGGCCATCTCAAAAGTGCGGGAAAGATAAGAGACATACAGAAAACAAATTGCAGACTGGAAAATGTAATTCCAACTGTATCAATAATACATTAATGTGAATAGATTAAATACTCAAAATTAAAGACAAAGATTGATAGACCATAGTTTAAAAAAACAGGGTCCTTATCAATGTCAACTCTATAAAATGGAGGAAAGAAAGAAAGGGAGAGAGAGAAAGAGAGGAAAGAAGGGAGGAAAGTGAAAAGGAAAAGAAGATAGGAGGGAAATAAGAAACTAAAGGAATCCAACTTTAAATGGAAAAGGTAGAACTTTTATTGCAGAAGACATGATTGCATGTGTTAGAAAACCCCATCGAACCCACCAAAACAAAATAAAACAAGATGAAACAGACTAGGATAAAGAAAGAAGTTTAGAAAGTTCATAGGAAGCAATATTTATTATAAAAATAAATTGTGTTTCTATATACTAGGTACAAAAATATGAAAAGGGAATTAACAAAATAATTTCATTCATAATAGCATGGAAAATAATTAAGTACCTAGCAATAAACATAATAAAGAAGTGCAAGATCTGTACACTGGAAACTACAAAATATTGCTGACAGAAATTAAAGATCTATCCAAATAGATAAATAGTTCTTGCTAATGAATCAGGAAATTTCATATTATCAAGAAAGCAATTCTTTTCAAATTGGTCTATAAATTCAATGCAATCCCAGTGAAAATTCTAGCAGGTTCTTTTTGGGAACAATTTGACAGTTGATCCTAAAATTCATAGGGAAATGTGAAGGATGTAAAACAGCCTGAACAATTTGGCAATAGAATAAAGCTGGAGAAATTTCACTACCTGATTTCAAATTTTACCATAACTAATCTAGACAGTGGACTTCTGGCACAGGAAAGGAATATAGTTCAATGGCACAGAATTGAGAGTCCAGGAATAGAACCTTAGTTTTTATTATGAATTGATTTTCAACAAATGTCCTAAAGCAATTCCATATGAGAAAGACTAATCTTATTTTTTAACAACAATAACAACAACAAAGTGCTGGTACAAATGGATATCCACAAGAAAGACCAAAAACTAAGAAACAGAAACTTATCATGCTAGGCAAAAATGAACTAAAACTTGATCATGGTTTCAAATGTAAAAAACAACCTTTAAAATTTCTCAGAGAAAACATAGGAGAAAATCTTCATGATCTCTTAGATATAATATCAAAAGCAGGAGTTATAAAAAAAAAAAATAGTAAATTAGACTTCGTTAAATTAAAAACTTCAGCTCTTCAAAAGCCACTGTTAAAAGACAAGCCACAGCCTTGGAGAAAATATTGCAAACCACATATATGATAAAGAATGAAATCTTACCATTTGTGACAACATGCATGGACTTAGAAAACATTATGTGCTCTGTTCTGTGCTAAGTTGCTTCAGTCGTGTTTAACTCTTTGTGACCTGTGGATTGTAGCCCTCCAGTCTCCTCTGTCCATGGAATTCTCCAGGCAGGAATACTGGAGTGGGTTGCCATGCCCTCCTCCAGGGAATCTTCCCAACCCAGAGATTGAACTTTTGTTTCTTAAGACTCCTGCATAGAAAGGCCAGTTCTTTAGCACTAGCGCCACCTGGGAAGCCCAGAGAGTATTACGCTAAAGTGAAATAAGTCAGACAAAGACAAGCATTGTATGATGACACTTAAATGTGAAATCTAAAAAAAATAAATGAACAAGCATAACAAAATATAAACAGAGTTATAGACACAGAGAACAAACAGGTGGTTACCAGAAGGGAGAGGACTGGGGGGAAGAAAGCAAAAGCTGAAGGAGATTGAGGTACAAAGTTCCAGCTGCAAGAGTTCCGTGGTGATCCAGTGATTAAGAATCCGCCTGCCAATGCAGGGGACACGTGTTCAATTCCTAGTCCAGGAAGACAACACATGCTGTGGGGCAACTAAGCCCATGTGCCTCAATTGCTAAAGCCTCCATGCCATAGAAAACGTGCTCCACAAGAGAAGCCACCATACGAGAAGTGCCACACCACAACAAAGAGTACCCCCTGCTCTCCACAACTAGACAAATCCCTTGTGGAGCAACAAAGACCCAGCACAGTCAAAAAGAATAAATAGATAAATAGTATTTATATAGTTGCAAAATAAACGAGTATGCAATGGGTAAGAAATGTACAGTCTGGGGAATATAGTCACTAACTATGTAATGTCTTTGTATGGTGATGTATCATAACTAACATCATTTTGAAATGTGTAGAAATATCCAATCACTCTGCTGTGCAACAGGAACTAACATAGCATTGTAGGTCAATTATACTTTAAAAACAAATTCATAGAAAGAGAGATATTAAATTGTGGTTACACAAGGCCAGGAATAGGGAAGCAGGAATTGGATAGCTACAGTCGAAGATACAAATTCCCAGTTATAAGATAAATAAGTACTAGGAATTTAAATTCCCAGTTATAAGATACATAAGTACTAGGAATGTAATATACAGCATGATAAATATAATTAATACTGTTCTATGTCATACATGGGAGAGGGCAATGGCAACCTACTCCAGTATTCTTGCCTGGAAAATTCCATGGATGGAGGAGCCTGGTAGGCTGCAGTCCATGGGGTCACAAAGAGTCGGACATGACTGAGCGACTTCACTTTCACTTTTCACTTTCATGCATTGGAGAAGGAAATGGCAACCCACTCCAGTGTCCTTGCCTGGAGAATCCCAGGGATGGCGGAGCCTGGTGGGCTGCCGTCTGTGGGGTCGCACAGAGTCGGACACGACTGAAGCAACTTAGAATGCATGCATGCATGCATGCATGCATGTTATACATGAAAGCTGATAGAGTAAATCCTGGGTTCTAATCACCAGGAAACACATTTTTCCCCAATTTCTTTAATTTTGTACCTATGTGGTTTCATTAAATTTATTGTGATGACAATTTCATGATGCATGTAAGGCAAATCACTATGATATGCACCTCCAACTTAAAAAACTGAAAAAAAGAAATGGACTAAGGTTAACATCAATGTATCAGTATTGTCTCACTAGTTATGATAAATGTACTGTAGTAATACAAGATCTTAACATTAGGGGAAATCGGGTGAGGGGGATACTGGAACTCTTTGTATTATCTTTGCAGCTTTTTCATAAACCTAAAACTATTCTAAAATAAAAGGTTTATTTAAATATAAATAAAAATTTTAAAATTTACTGAAAATAATTGAATTGTCCTTTGTAGTATGTGAACATCATGGTTTAAAAATTATATTGAAGTACTGTTGTTGAAAGGACTTCCCTCGTGGCTCAGACGGTAAAGAGTCTGCATACAACATGGGAGACCCGGGTTCTATCCCTGGGTCAAGAAGATCCCCTGGAGAAGGAAATGGCAAGCCACTCCAGTACGCTTGCCTGGAAAATCCCATGGACAACAGGAACATGGTAGCCTACAGTCCATGGGGTCGCAAAGAGTCGGACACAACTAAGTGACCTCACTCACTTTAAATCAGTCAGTTCAGTCACTCAGTCGTGTCCAACTCTTGGCGAACCCATGAATCACAGCACACTAGGCCTTCCTGTCAATCAGCAACTCCCGGAGTTTACTCAAACTCAAGTCCATCGAGTCAGCAATGCCATCTAGCCATCTCATCCTCTGTCGTCCCCTTCTCCTCCTGCCCCCAATCCCCTCAGCATCAGGGTCTTTTCCAATGAGTCAGCTCTTCACATTAGGTGGCCAAAGTATTGGAGTTTCAGCTTCAGCATCAGTCCTTCCAATGAACACCCAGGACTGATCTCCTTTAGGATGGACTGGTTGGATCTCCTTGCAGTCCAAGAGACTCTCAAGAGTCTTCTCCAACACCACAGTTCAAAAGCATCAATTCTTTGGTGCTCAGCTTTCTTCACAGTCCAACTCTCACATCCATACATGACCACTGAAAAAACCATAGCCTTGACTAGATGGAACTTTGTTGGCAAAATAATGTCTCTGCTTTTTAATATGCTGTCTAGGTTGGTCATAACTTTCCTTCCAAGGAGTAAGTGTCTTTTAATTTCATGGCTGCAGTCACCATCTGCAATGATTTTGGAGCCCAGAAAAATAAAGTTGGCCACTGTTTCCCCATCTATTTGTGAGGAAGTGATGTGACTGGATGCCATGATTTTAGTTTTCTGAATGTTGAGCTTTAAGCCAACTTTTTCACTCTCCTCTTTCACTTTCATCAAGAGGCTCTTCAGTTCTTCTTCACTTTCTGCCATAAGGGTGGTGTCATCTGCATATCTGAAGTTATTGATATTTCTCCCGGCAATCTTGATTCCAGCTTGTGCTTCTTCCAGCCCAACATTTCTCATGATGTACTCTGCATATAAGTTAAATAAGCAGGGTGACAATATACAGCCTTGACATACTCCTTTTCCTATTTGGAACCAGTCTGTTGCTCCATGTCCAGTTCTAACTGTTGCTTCCTGACTTGCATACAGATTTCTCAAGAGGCAGGTCAGGTGGTCTGGTATTCCCATCTCTTTCAGAATTTTCCACAGTTTATTGTGATCCACACAGTCCAAGGCTTTGGCATAGTCAATAAAGCAAAAGCAGATGTTTTTCTGGAACTCTCTTGCCTGGGACCGCATGTGTGACCAGCAGCGGGGCAATTCTTATTACTCCTGCTAAACTGTGTGCCCAGGAGGAGTCATGGTCTCTGGCGTGCGTTTGAGGAGCCGTGGTGCTAGGCCGCATAAGGGGGAGGTGGGCTCGCTGGGAGAGTGACAGGGCTGCTCAGGAGTCTCATTCACCCAGCCATGTGGGCCTGGCTTGGTGCCAGGCTTCTGAACAGAGGAGGGGGCTCACCAGGGAGTTCAGGCATAGCAGCCCAGGTCTGCGTGCTGGAGCTTTGAGGGCTCAGAGTCTGTCAGCACCCACTCTGAGCCATGCTCCGTGCAAGCCCCTCTGTGGCATCAGGGGTGGCAAATCCCACCTCACCATGTCTCCATCCCGTCAGAAGAGAAAGCCCAGCATGGACGAGGAGGGCAGAGCACATGGGCTGGGGGTCAGGAGAAGGTATGTGGAGAGGGACGGCTTGCTGGAGGGGAAGGGTTCATGAGGGGAAGATGAGAGAGGGTCTCCAAGTAGATGGGCCATGAAGACAGTGAGGGTGGGGGGAAGATTCAGCACCTGTGTTGGGGGAACAAGGCAAAGTTCTGTTTCCTGCCTTCATTTGCTCATTTATTTAACAAATCTTTTGCAAGTCCTTGTAACTTAGTTGAGAAGCAGGCTTTCAGCAGGTAGGTGTTGAAAAAAGGGGATGGTCAGGAAGAGTGTGGGGCCAGAAGGTGGGTTGTATGGCATCTCAGGAAGGGTAAAGTTAGAGCTGGGACTGAGCCAGAGTGCCTGCTGTGAACAATCAAAAGGTCTTCATTTGATGACCCCACCGAGGACTTTTCCGAACAAGGATTCAGTGCTTCTGCAATTCTAGTGTGTGATGGAGAAGCCAGCCATATGTTCGAAACTATAAGTAGGATATCAACTAGCCTCAATAAAGAAGGTCTCCTGAACATTCAAAATGGATGGACAGAAGCTGTCTGGCATCACGAGGAGTGGAGGGGTCCACAGAGCTGTGGGCAGTTAGACTAGGATATAGGGAAAGAGCTCATCCCCACTTGGAGATGATGGTGACAAGGTGCCTTTCCTTTTCCAGGAAACCCAAAGGCCTGGGGAGTTACCCGATTCTGTTAGGAAGCACCCAGCTGACAAGCACAGCCCTGAGACCTGGGAGGTGTCTGTGAGCTGGATTATCACATACCCAGACTTCGAGAAGCTGCATCCCTTCGGGAGTGACATTGCCATGTTGCAGCTGCTCTTTCCTGCGAACTTCACCTCCTACAGCATCCCTGCCTGCCTCCCAGTCCCTGGCATGAAGCTCCACAGTAACTCATCCTGCTGGATAACCAGCTGGGGGATGCTCAACGAGGAAAGTGAGAGGGTGTGGGGGAGTTGGGGGGGTGAGAGGAGGAGGAGGAAGGGGAGAAGGACAGGAGCAAAGAAGGGAGGTGTGCCTCCATCTGAGGGGTCTCCAGACAAAGGTCCCCTTGGCCCACTATGCTTCATTTCCAGAGGACTGGACCATTCTACTTCTAGTTCTGAAAGTGTGTAATTCTAAAGCTTTGGTGTTCCCTAAGTGTAAAGCTCTGAAGTCTGGGAATCTTTGACTTTGGAATCAAGAATCTGAGTTCTTGAAGTCTTTCTGGTTCTTGATTCCAAGGTTTAAATCAACCATAGATCTGAGATGACTTGATCCAACTCAAAGGTCATGGTTGGGGCCTGACTCCTTCCAGGTCACTGACAAACTCTCTGATTTCCCAGTGCCATAGGAGGTGCTTGGGAAAAGTGGAAAGAAAATACAAGTATGACCTCTGACTTCTGAGCCTGCCTGATAAATTCCAAACCTCACTTTGCTCTTCTCCCAACCCAGTTCACCCGTCTGCTCTGTAGGCTCATTAAATGGACTGAATGACACAGGAAAGTAACTGTTCTTTAAAGTTTGAAAGTGGAGAGATGTAGGCAAAAACTTATGAGCAAGAGTTTCTATTAAAGAAAGGATGGTTTATGATTGGTGAAATGCTTATGATGCAAAATTAGGGAGGGAAAGAGTATTTATTTGTAATTATTAGTTGGGTCATAATTTGATATGGTGTTTCTCTACAGAGGTGCTCCAGGCATTTTATACAGAGGTTGTCTTCATTGGGTGGGATGTTCCAGCACTTCTGGCCCTTGCCTATTAGTATGTCACTAACACAACCTAATCATAGGACAAACAACCAGGTCAGCAGCAGTCTCACCACACACACACACACACACACACAGAAAACATGTATGCCGCACTTCACACACACACACACAGACACACAAACAACACATGTATACCACACTTCACACACACACACAGACACACACACATGGACAGGTTCCTCCTTGAGGACAGGGACCCTGATATCCCAGTCCATGCCCCAGGCAGAGCCTGGCTCCTGGTAGGTATCCCACCACTGCCCCCGGGGCCCCTCCTCCCTGGACCTGCAGACTGGTCTCGGCTCCCACCCTGGGTGCTGTATGTCACTCTCCACATAGCTGTCTGAGCATTTGCTTCAGGGCATGAGTCATACCAGTTCCCTGCTCATTACCCCCAGTGCTTCTCATTTCTTCTTAAAATAAGGTTGAAACTCCCTGCCTTGGCTCTCAGGCCCGTTTCCTCTCTATCGTCTCCTGCTGCATCCCTCACCCTCACCACCCCAGCCAGCAGCCTCCTTCCTGCCTTGACGATGCCAAGGCCATTCCCACCTCAGGTCTGCTCTTTGGCTGTCTCCTTGGACTCGTCTTCTCTACTGACTAACCTTGTCGTGACTCGTTTCTTGACATATGCAGCTTGGCTACTCCTCTGCAGAGTTTTACTAGATCATGTGAGCTAAAACAGGCCACCCCTAATATCACATCTCCCTGTTTTATTTCCTCTATACCACTTATTAGATCTAAAGTAATGCTACTTATTTACTTCGTTTACCCTGTCTGCCCCAACTAAAAATGTTCCCCGGTATCATTAGTTAAAACATACTTAACACGAGAACAGAGGAAGAAATGAGTAAATTGGATGATGAATAAATGAGTGACTGGATGAGAGGATGAATGGGGGAAAGTGGGAGGATGAGTGGGTGGAAGGGAAGACGGTCGGGCAGATGGGTGAAAGGATGGTGGGCAGAGAGATGCAGTGAGTGGGTCTGTGGATGGAGCGGAAAATAGAGAGATGGATGAAAAGATGAGTGTATAGGCAAATGGATGGAAGGGTGAGTGGGCGAAAGGGACATGAGGAAAGATAGGTAGATGGATGGTGGAACAAGTGAATGGAAAGCAAGGTTAGTGATAGACAAAAGGTGAGTGGATGGGAAGGTTAGTGAAAGGGTAGATAGGTTGGTGAATGGTTGCTAAGCACCAGTGAGTGGCAGGTGTTGGAGGGATTTGCCTTTTCCCTTTGTGGAATAGGAGTGTGGTCTGTTGCTATGAAAGAGGTGGAGGGAATAGGATGAGTTTGGAAAAGTTTGAGAAACAAGGAAAGGCTTATCAGGCATAGGTAGAAGACTGAAACAAGGATGAAAGCTCAGCTGTGCGGAGAAAACCCCATGTTGAGGGGCAGTGCTGACCAGTAGCAGAGCTCTGTGGCTTGGCTACAGCATCCTTCCCTAATTTCCTCCTCATCCTCACAGCACCTCTGCTCGATCCTTTCCATCTCCAGGAGGGAAGGTGAACTTCATTGAGAACAAGTTCTGTAAACTGTTATACGGAGATGGAAAAGGCAAGACTGCTCTGTCCATGTGGACATGCTGTGTGCTGGGGACTTCTCCACAGGAAAGTGCATCTGCCAAGTGAGTCAGGCCCTTTCTGGTTTCCCTGCTGTTCTCAGGGCCTCAGTTTCTCTGGGGGAGGGGCTGTGGTTCTCTGCTCTCTTTGATGAGCCCCTGGGCTTCACATTTCCTCCTCTCTGCATCTTCCTGGGCTCCGTCCCTTGGCCACGTCCCCCAGGCCACCCCCTTCCTAAGCCCCTTGCACATGAGGGCATCTACAGCATCTACACTTGAGGCATATTTTAAAGTTTTTATTGAAGTGTAACACACATATATCCATGCTCTTTTCATAAGTTGGATGAATTTTCACATAGTGAGGCAACATGTGATCAATACCCCAGAGGCCCCACTCACACCTCCTCCTGTCACCAACCCCCAACAGAAACCACTATCTTCACCTTCAGTACTCTAGATTAGATTCTGAACGTTCCATCAGTAGAATTTACTTCCCATTGTCAGTCTTTCTTGTCTTCACATGGTATTTGTGAGACTCACCCACAGTGCTGCCTGTGGTTGCAGTGTGTTCACGTTCCTCGCTCTACAGGACTCTCCTGTGTGCACTGAATTCGATGATCAGTTACACTCTTAATGGGTATTTTAGTACTCCAAGTTTTTCATTTCATTTCACTTCCAAATGTTTTATCTTCTATTTCACAGAATCCCTTGAGTCGTATTGTTGGAGGAAAAGGTATGCGTGTATTCAGCTTTGGCAGATATTACCAAATGTCTCCAAAGTGGTTCACCATTTCCACTCATTCGAGCAGTGGATGAGAGTTTATAATCTCACCAATACTTAGCACTTTCCATCTTTTTTCATTTTAATAGCTTATTGTAGTTTGATTTTCTTGATGACCAATTAAATATACTTTCACGTATTACCATTGGATATCTTTTTCTGTAACATTTCTTTTCAAGATTTCCCCCCTCTTCTTTTTCTGTTGGGTGCTCTGTCTCTTCCTTTAGGAGCTCTTTATGTATTTTATATATTCCAGATATGAGTCTACTATAGGATATTTGTTTTTTGTGTATTTCTTTGCATGTGTTTGCTTTTCTCTTTTGGCTGTGTTGGGTGGGCACTAGTTACGGCTCTCAGGCTCATCATTTCAGTGTGTGGGACTCTCTCAGTGGTAGCATGTGAGCTACAAGAATGTGAGCTCAGTAGTTGCGGTATGTGGACTTAGTTGGCCTGTGGCATGTGGGATATCAGTTCCCTGACCAGGGATCAAACCAGTGTCCTCTGCATTGGAAGGAAGATTTGTAACCATTGGATCACCAAGGAAGTCCCACTGTTGGATACTTGAATTTTGACTCTTTCTTTACACTTTGTTTTCCCCTGTTTTATAGGTGAACAAACAGGTCCCAGAGAGGGTAAGTGGCTACCCTAAAAGAAGGCAGTGCAGCCTGAACCCCTGAGTCCACTCTTACGCCCCACCCTGAGCCCAGATTTGCTTTTACACCTCCGCTTGAGCCCATGTTTGCCCTTACACCATCGTGTGAGCCTATGTCTGCCCTTACACCTCGCCCTGAGCCTATGTCTGATGTTACACCCCACCCTGAGCCCACGTCTGCTCTTACACATCCCCCTGAGCCCACGTGTGCCCTTACACCTCTGCCTGAGCCCACGTCTGCCCTTACACCTCCCCCTAAGCGCACCTCTGCACTTAAACATCCCCCTGAGCCCACGTCTGCCCTTACACTCCACACTGAGCCCACGTCTGCCCTTACACCTCCCCCTGAGCCCATGTCTGCCCTTACACCCCAGCCTAAGCCCACGTCTGCCCTTACACCTCCCCGTGAGTCCACGTCTGCTATTACACATCCCCCTGAGACCACGTCTCCTCTTACACCTCCCCCTGAGCCCACGTCTGCTCTTACACCTCCCCCTGAGCCCACGTCTGCTCTTACACCTCCCCCCGAGCCTAGGTCTGCACTTATACCTCCGCCTGAGCACACGTCTGATCTTACACATCCCCCTGAGCCCACGTCTGCTCTAACACCCCACCCTGAGCCCACGTCTGCCCTTACACCTCCCCTTGAGGCCACGTCTGCCTTACACCTCCCCCTGAGCCCACTTCTGCCCTTACACACCACCCTGATCCCACGTTTGCTCTTACACCCCACCCTCAGCTCATATCTGCCCTTACACCTGCCCCTGAGTCCATGTCTTCCATTACAGCTCCCCTTCAGCCCACGTCTGCACTTACACCCCATCCTTTAACTACATCTACCCTTACACCTTCCCCTGAGCCCACATCTGCCCTTACACCTCCCCCTGAGCCCACGTCTGCCCTTACACCTCCCCCTGAGCCCACGTCTGCCCTTACACGCCAGCCTTTAACTACGTCTTCCCTTACACCTCCCCCTGAGCCCACCCCTGCCATTACAGCTCCCCTTAAGCGCACGTCTGCCCTTACATATCCCCCTGAGCCCACGTCTGCTCCTAGACTTCCCCCTGAACCCACGTCTGCTCTTACACCCCACCCTGAGCCCACGTCTGCCCTTGCAACTGCCCGTGAGCCTACATCTGCCCTTACACGTCCCCCTGAGCACACGTCTGCCATTACAACCCACTCTGAGCCCACGTCTGCCCTTACGTATCCCCCTGAGTCCATGTCTGCCCTTACACCTCCCCCTTAGCGCGAGTTGGCTCTTACATATCCCCCTGAGCACATGTCTAGCCTTACACCTCCCCCTGAGCCCTCGTCAGCCCTTACACCCCACCCTGAGCCCACGTCTGCCCTTTCACCTCCCCCTGAGCCCACGACTGTTCTAACACGCCACCCTGACCCCACGTCTGCCCTTTCACCTCCCCCTGAGCCCAAGTATGTCCTGCAACCACGCCTGAGCCCACGTCTGCTCTCACACTTCCCCCTGAGCTCACGTCTGCTCTTACACCCCACCCTGAGCCCACGTCTGCCCTTACACCTACCCCTGAGCCCACGTCTGCCCTTACACCTCCCCCTGAGACCACGACTGTTCTAACACGCCACACTGACCCCACGTCTGCCCTTACACCTCTCCCTGAGCCACGTCTGCCCTTACACCTTCCCTTGAGCCCACTTCTACCCTTACACCCCACCGTGGGCCCACGTCTGCCCTTACACCCCACCCTGAGCCCACATCCTTACACATCCCCCTGAGCCCACGTCTGCGCTTACACCTCACTCTGAGTCCACGTCCATGTCTAACATGTTGAAGATGTCATATTTTTCAATAGTTTGGATTAGGCTCATTCAGAGTATTAACAAAGCCACTGAGTCATAAAATACGCTGAGCTCCTTGACCCAATGAATAAACATTTCCAGAATCTCTAGTGGTAGGATAAGACAGTATTTATTGAGAAGATGTCCTGATACAGCCTAGCACCTCACTGACACATCACAACAGCCCTCCAAAGTAGACAGGATTGTCCCAGTTTTAGAGATGAAGATCTATGAATTAAAAGACATTAAGGGATCTGCCTTTAGTAAGCAATCAACAAATAACATTGCTGAAATTTTTATCCAGCTGCATATTTGAGTTGGCCAGAAGGTAAAGAATCTGCCTTTAATGCAGGAGAGCCAGGTTCAATCCCTGGGTCAGGAAGATACCCTGGAAAAGGGAATAGTAATCCACTCCAATAGTCTTGCCTGGAGAATCCCATGGACAGAGGAGCCTGGCGGCCTATGGTCCATGGGGTTGCAAAGAGAGACAGGACTGAGTGACCAGCACTTTTCTTTTAAGTTTGTCATTGTATCAGATTGATAGTTTGAAGTTGCTTTAAACTGACTGAATATTACTCAAAATAAGTTCTCAGCAGGAATAAGAATGTCACTGGCAGATCAGCTGTCTTTCATCTGCATGCAATGGTATCATTTAAAACTCTTGCAAGAAAGTTCAATGAAAAGCACATGAAGGCTTTTCCTTTCTCTTTTTCATGCAACTTAAAATTTATATATTTTTTCTAGAAAGAAATGTGATAAAGTATTTTAATAAATATACCACTGATTTTATGGTAAACTCTATACTTCTTATATTCTCCATATATCCATTTAAATTCCTGTTCTGCTGTGCTTATGATCTGTTCTTATTTCAGCCTTCAGACATAAGCCATGATTCTTAAAGTAATAATTGTTAAAAACTGGTCTCGAGTTATAACAAAATAGGAACTTCAAAACACTCTGCCCTTGATCTTTAGGAAAAGTTAAAAAGCTTTGAGAATAAATCTGCATGCCAGTATCAGAGGGATGCCATTTTGATAAAAGCAATTTATACCAGTGTGCTTAACCTAGTATTAAGGTAGTCTTGATTTCCTCTTTAAATCTAATGTTCCTAATTATCAGTAATTAAAACAAATTTTGGGATATAGCTCTTATTAAACAAGACAAATGCTGCATGAAATGTAGTGTGACTTTTTCCATACTGCTTTGTCAGGAGATTTCTCCAGAGACATGTATTTCTTTCCAAAGCTTTCTATGTCTTTAAAGAGCTCAGTAAGAATAGTTTGTTTCTGGTGTAACTCTCAGCTTGTACATTCAAAAAGAGGATTTATAATGTACTATAGACTGCAAGATATTGCAGTGTGAGTTAAATAACAAAAAAAAGAATTTTTACTGTAGAAAGGTAAATCATACTCTCTTGAGAAGACTACTTTAAATGCAGGAATAATTTTATGTGTGGCAATAATTTGAGATTTTATTTCACTAATTATGCTCAGAATGTTTATATATCAATGTTTCAGAACTCATCTGATATAAAATGTCCTAGTAGAATATTCACATTGGACCAGGATTGGACAATTTCCCACAGTATGGGATGGGAAAAGTATGTTTGAATTTCATCATTGCATTCCTAGGAACAATGTTTAATTTTGGGTTCCTGCTTAAACCTCAGACCAATAAAAGTAGCTAGTGTGTCCAGCAGCATATCCAGGCCTTTCTCCTATTTCTTTCCTTTAAATCATTGTCAACAAGTTAGTGTGATGATTTAATAAAAGAAAAACAATAATGAAAGCAATGTGAATTACCTTAATCAGAAATGGCATAAAGGATTATAAAAGAACACTTGTATAATACCCAGGATGGGCTTTCAACTCCAGAATCTTATAGAAATTATGTAATGATTGATGTTCTTGAATGGGAGGAAATAGATCTGGGAAGAAGAATAAACTTTCACATCCTGTGCTTATTTGTGCATACTATTTCCTTGATATAGTTTGCCAAAACAGAAAAGTAGACAAATAGCAAAAACAAAAATAAGAACTCAGTACCTAGAACCTTGTAAAAGACTTACAAATCAATGCACCATATATATAAAGACAGCATTCACTGCATACATTTGAAAAGATGTGAGGTTCAACTTGTTTCCTTTGCCACTGATTTCAATCACAAGAATTTGTTTTTCCAGTGATGGAATGTGGTGGGCCAGCACACCCAGCCTCCAAGCCAGCCCTGACCTCTGAACCTCCAACACACCTGAGAGATGTAATATTTCCTGCCATATCTTTAGGCAAGGACGTCACAGTCACCAGCAATTGTAGCCACCATAGATGGTGAGCTGGTGAGCCCTAAGGGCACTTAGGAAGGAGATGAATGCCTGCTATCAGACTGCAGCCACTGCCTACAGTGAGTGCCAAGCCAGCTCAGGATGTGAAAAACATAGGATTCTGGCCCCAGAATAGCTGCAATGCATATCACAGGAATGCTTTCAGTGAGCCCAGTCTCCTACATCTTCTCACACAGAAACAGGGCTAAATTCCTTAACTTGAGATATCTGGTTTTCTTTAGCAATAATCTTTTGATGTTAAGACCACCTACCCTTTGTTACAAAACTTCTATATCACCTGGCTCTTTCTCTCCTGTCCTGGAAGCATTTCTCTCAGGGTTACTTGAGGTGCTAGCTCTTGGTTTTGAGGCCCTAAAATTTTGCACCAAATAAAACAGAACTCTCAATTTTTAGGTTGTGAATATTGTTAAAGTCTGCAACCCTTTCCCACTAGCCTTGCTTACTGCATTTTTAAATACCAGAAAATCCTAACTTCAGTATCATATAGTTTTACCTTTCCTTGTAAAGTGAAAACTTTAAATAAATAACAGTATTGCCATTAAAAAGGGAACATGAATAACATGATGACATTTATGAAAATAAAAAAGCATATGCATAATTACTTATGGAAACACACAGGAAAATGGCTAAAAGAGCATATAGAAACAAGGGCATATCCTTAGGAAGGAAGTGAAACCTAATGGGATGAAATGGAATTTCAGTTTTTTTGTCTTAAATATTTTTTGAGTTAACACATACGGAGTTTTCAGTTTTAAATACATAAAGCAATGACTTCCCTGGTTGTCCAGTGGTTATGACTCTGTGCTTCCAATGCTAGGGACTCAGGTTTGATCCCTGGTGAGGTAACTAAAATCCCACATGCTGTGAGGTGTGGTCAAAAAGAAAAAAAAATGTATATAAAGCAAATGGTAAGCAAAATGGAGTGCCCTAAAAGTAATAGTAATTACAAAAATTTAATTAGAAAATTTGGTGTAAACATCAGAAACATTGAAAGTACACCATGCTTATTTAAATATGTAGTTATGATTGCTACTTCAGTTTTGTTCTATAAAAGAAATCCAAAGACTTGCCATATAGTGTTTGAACTTTTTTATCTCTCATGTATATGTGTAAGCATTATATCTAAATGAAACAAATTCAGTGTTTATGAATTACATCTGTTACAAATTCCACAAATTCCTTAATATTAAAACTCAAAAACAATATGAAAAGAGCTTTAAAAATCAACCAGAACACTGATTTTAATGCTGCCCTACTAAAATATTTAAAAATAATGACCTGAACCTTTTTTGTAAAGTCTAGCTTTCTAGGTCTCTTGCTGAAAGAATACCCCTCTTACTTTACTATTGAGAACATTAAAATCCCCAGGAAAATGGGAGAGATGCTTACCACACATAATATAATAAAGGGATTTTTATTCCTTTTAGAGAAAGTCTTCTGATGTTTTTGTCTCTTGTCAAGTTATATATATATATGTTAAGGGCATTTGCCTTGTTACTTGTCTGTTACTGAGTGCTATACTAATGAATACTAATTCCCTGGTGTCACTTAGTTTTCTGTGTGAGGAAGCTGTGCAAAAATTCTCTCACGAAGGCCAAACTACTTATTTCTATGCATGGTAGATTCTAGGAGCAAAGATAGCAAGCTGTATTTTAAAATTAAATCAAATAAGTACCTCTAAAATATACAAATATATGTATAGATACATCTGTACATCTTAAGATAGATCAGAATATTCATGTATATCTCACCATTTCTATATCTACATCTAAATCTGTTTACTTCCTTGTATCTCCTGAAGAGGAAAAGGCCACTGAATGTAGGCATTAACAGTTATTGTTCACTTGACTTACTATCAGCAAGTTAGTAAAGGCCTCCTGTCTCTCAAAGTACCTAATCTTATTGACTGGACAAAGCCAAAAAATTTTCCTTTGGGTCTAAACTCATCTAATGAAAGCATTGTTTAACTCAACACAAAAATATACACATACACATACCTGCACACACAGCTTTTTATTTTTTAGGACAGTCTGTATCTCATACTCTTTTACTGTAAATAGTTTCACATTTTATTTAAAACTTAAAGCAGAAAAATGAATCCAGTGTTCATAAATATAAGAAATAGCATCATGAATGTGCAAAAAGAAAAAAAGTTTGGAATATCAGAGGTCCCGAGGCACCGTTTGCATTTTTTGTAAACATTTATTCTCTTACAAATTTTTAAGTTTGCTCTAAATATTTTAAGGTTTAGATTTATCAATGAAGAGAAGTCCAACATTGCTGTAGCTTGATGATGATGGTCAATTTTGCAATCTTTTACACTACTGCTATATTTTGCCTTTTCCAGAGAAGATTAACAGGGATTTTGCAAGAAGCATTTATATTTTAATTTAAAAATGACACACAGTTACAAAAATGGAAATACAGATCAATGGAACAAGACAGAAAGTCCAGAAATAAACCCATGCACATACAGTCAATTAATCTACAACAAAGGGGTTAAGAATATACAATGAACAAAAACAGTCTCCTCAATAAATGATGCTAGGAAGCTAGATAACTACATGTAAAAGAATGAAATTAAAACATTTTCTAACAACACACACACACATATATAAACTCAAAATGAATTAAAGGCCTAAATTAAGACTGGATACTGTAAATCTCCTAGAGGAAAAGATACACAGAACCTCTTTGATATAAATCACAGCGATATCTTTATGAATGTGACTCCCAGAGTAATGGAAATAAAAATAAACAAATGGGACCTAGTTAAACTTAAAAACTTCTGCTCAGCAAAGCAAAGGAAACCAAAAACAAACTGAAATGACAACCTACAAAGTGGGGAAAATATTTGCAAATGATGTGATTAATCTCCAGGGATTAATCTCTAAACTATAAAACAGCTTATGCATCTTGATATAAAAATTAAAAATCAAAACAACAACCCAACCCAAAAATGGGCAGAAGATCTAAATAGGCAATTCTCTGAAGAAGACATACAGATGGTCAACAGACACATGAAAAGATGGCTGACCCTTTGCGACCCCATGGACTGTAGCCCACCAGGCTCCTCCATCCATGGGATTCTCCAGGCAAGAATACTGGAGTGGGTTGCCATTTCCTTCTCCAGGGGATCTTCTCGACCCAGGGATCAAACCCGGGTCTCCCGCATTGCAGGCAGACTCTTTACCATCTGAGTCACCAGGGAAGTCCCTCTAATTATTAAAGAAATGCAAATCAAAACTATTGTGAGATACCACCTCACACCAGTCCAAATGACCATTATCAAAATATGTACAAATAATAAAGGCTGGAAAGGGTGTGGAGAAAAGAAGGCGAGGGTGGGATGTTTCAAGAGAACAGCATCGAAACATGTATATTATCTAGGGTGAAACAGATCACCAGCCCAGGTTGGATGCATGAGACAAGTGCTCGGACCTGGTGCACTGGGAAAACCCAGAGGGATCGGGCGGAGAGGGAGGTGGGAGGGGGGATAGGGATGGGGAACACATGTAAATCCATGGCTGATTCATGTCAATGTATGACAAAACCCACTACAATATTGTAAAGTAATTAGCCTCCAACCAATAAAAAAAAATTAATTAATTAATTCAAAAAAAAAAGAAAGAAAAGCGAACCCTCTTCAACTGTTGGTGGGAATGTAAATTGCTACAACCAGCATGGAGAACAGTAAGGAGGTTCTTTACAAGACTAAAAAGAGAGCTACCATATGACTCAGAAATATCTCTCCTGGGCATAAATCCAGAGAAAACCATAACTTACAAAGATACAGGCATCCCAATATTCAGTGCAACAATTTCACAACAGCTGAGATATGGAAGCAAACTAAATGTCCATCAGCAGAGGAATGGATAAAGAAGAGGTGGTACACGTATACAAGGGCATATTATTCAGTCATAAAAAAGGAATGAAATAATGACCTTTACAGCAACATAGATGGATCTAGACATTATCATACTAAGTGAAGTAAGCCAGACAAAGACAAGCATCATATGGTATTGCTTATATGTTGATTCTTTTAGAAAAAAAAAAGAGAGATACAAATGAACTTACATACAAAACAAAAGAAACTGAAAGACATGGAAAACAACCTTATTGTTACCAAAGGGGGAAAGCAGGGAGAATAAATTAGGAGTTTGAGATTAAAATGTACACACTACCATATATAAAATATACAACTGACAAAGACCTACAGTATAGCACCAGGAATTATAGTCAGTATTTTGCAATATCCTCTAAGGGAAAAGAATCTGAAAAAAATAGAGACGTGTGCATGTGTGTGTGTGTTTAGTTGCTAAGTCATGTCTGATTCTTTGCAACCCCATGGACTGCAGCCCCACCAGTGTCCTCTGTCCATGGGATTTCCCAGGCAAGAATACTGGATCAGGTTGCCATTACCATCTCCAGGGCACCTTCCCTACCCAGGGCTTTAACCCGCACCTCCTGCATTGGCAGGCAGATTCTTTACTTCAGAGCCATCAGGGAAGCCCAGATACATATATGACTTCATCGTGTGTGTGTGTATGTGTGTATATATATATATATATATATATATATATATATGTATATATATATATATATATATATATGAATCACTTTGCTGTACACCAGAAATTAACACAACATTGTAAATCAACTATACTTCAATAAAAATGAAATATTAATTCATAAAACAAAATTTTAAGTGGCTTACAGGTAATTTGATTCCAAGCAAAGTAAGCAATAATTTAAGTATCAGCATTTATATGTCTCCATTACATAAGACTCCTCAGGTAACCCCTGCCCCCTGCCCACTGTCTGCTCCTGCATCTATCTCCAGTCTCAGGCCTCATTCTGATGTCAAACACTACACGTGCACAGCTTGCATTGTGGAGTCTGAGAGAAGGAAAATCCCAGTTTTACTGTTTAATAGCCATGTGAGTGTTATGAACTTAATTTTGTCCTCCTACACTTTTCTGTTGGAGTCTTACTTCTGTATGTGCACAGAGAGAAAGCCACGAGAGAACCCAATGAGAAGGCAGGCATCTCAAGGCCAAGGATGGACTTCTCAAGAGAAACCAACTTGATCTTAACTCCCAGCTTCCAGAACATTAGAGAATAGTGTTCTGTCTTTCAAACAACCCAGTCTGTGGTATTTTGTGATGGCAGCCCTAGTAAACTAAGACAAGACCCTAAAACATCTTTGAATCTAAATTACTTTAGCTATTTATACAGCTTATAATGACAACAGATTGTATTGACTAACATGTGAAATAATCTAGAGACAATGATGTACACACCCATGAATCTTATTTTCTCTTGGTATGTTCTTCCTGAGACTTTCAATTCCATTGAACTCATTCCCAGGGCTTCCCTGGTGACTCAGAGGTAAAGAAACCACCTGTCAATTCAGGAGATGTGGGTTTTATCTCTGGGTCAGGAAGACCCCCTGAAGAAGAAAAAGGAAACCCTCCCCAGTATTCTTGCCTGGGAAATCCCACAGACAGAGGAGCCTGGCGGGCTATAGTCCATGGGTTGCAAAGAGTCAGGCACAACTTAGCAACGAAACAACAACAAACACACTCAATCCCATCAGTGGTTCATGTTATAAATATAAGGGCAGAAAATGAGAAGAGAAAAAGTTAATAGCCAAAGGCATCTAGAGAAAGTTTACTTGCATAACATTTACAAAATATTATTCAAATAATATCTTGCTTTATTTTTACGTTCCTCTAGTTCTGGTGATACTATTCTTCATGAATATGTCTCTTAGAATATTACTTTTATCTTTAAATGAAACATTTCAAAATGAATAACACCCTTAGAAATTCTTACAGTATTACAATGTAAGTAAATATAAAATGAAAATGACTTCATCTTGTTGTATAAGCAATTAATACATTTTTGGTCTCATATTTAAATGTCAATGTGTTGGGTCTCTCAAATCTTCTGCCTGGAACTTGTGAGTCACATTCAAGTGTGCCGACAACTCAAGAGAAGAGATCTTTCTCTGCCCCAGTTTGCTTCACTTCATAGTCCCATAGACTTCTTACAGTTTTTTTTTTTTTTTTTGACAAAAAGCTGATAGACATGATCAATCCCTCACATTCTTTCCCTTTCACATCTGCTAGTTCAGCCTTCAGAATGTGACCACCCACCCCACCTCCATCTCCACCAGTTCTAATTCAAATCTCCCCTGAATTATTTTAATTGCATTAACTTAACTATTTTAACAGATACACGTCTGTTACTGCCCTTACCCTCTTTCTCACTCCTTCCTTACATTATTTTCTTTTCAGTCCTGAAAAGGACCCTCCAAAGGATCAGACCACATGCCTCAGCTCTCCAGCAAGGGAGATTTGCCTCCCGGGGCGGTCCCGCACATGCTCTCCTTCTCCGTCAATTTCCCCAAAGCCTGCTGAATCCGCACTTCATCACCATTTATTCTAATTAAAGGTAGGGAGAAGAAAGGAACTGGTATTATCTACATCTGGAGATTCTAGGCTACATTTTTACTTGTGTGTGTGCCCACACACATGTGCACTCAGTCGTGTCCACCTCTTTGCGGTCCCATGGAGTGTAGCCCACAAGGGTCCTCTGTCCATGATTTCTCCAGGCAAGAATACTGGAATGGGCAGTTATTTCCTTCTCCAGGGGATCTTCCCAGCCCAGGGACTGAACTTGAGTCTCTTGCCTCTTCTACACTGAAAGGCAGATTCTTTACCTCTGTACCATCTGGGAAGCCCATCTTTACATACATGAAGTTATTACATTCATTTCATAGACAATGAAACCAATGAGCATCTGGAGTATTTGTATAGTTCTGAACAAGTGTTAATCTAGCTAACTAGTAGCAGCACTGGGATTCAAACCCAGATAAACCTGGGGCCAATTTCCACACCCTATCTACACCATGCTGCCTTGAAGACATTCATTAGCGCTTCTAGTTGGCCTCACTGGTATTCCAGAATGACTATTCTGGCAAGTAGTAAAATGTGTTTAGGAAGCAGAAAAAAACAGAATCTGAAGACCATATCTTCACATGTAAAATAGAAATAAAATTTCTAACATGGAGAGTTCTTTAATTAAATCAAAGAAGGCAGATAAAGAAATTAGCACTGTTACTATGAAAGACTAAGAACACACACACAGATACACAACTTTCTCATTCAGTTCAGTTCAGTTCAGTCCCTCAGTTGTGTCTGTTTGCAGCCCCATGGACTGCAGCACACCAGGCTTCCAAGTCCATCACCAAATCCCGGAGCTTGCTCAAACTCATGCCCATTGAATCAGTGATGCCATCCAACCATCTCATCCTCTGTGGTCCCCTTCTTCTCTTGCTTTCAATGTTTCCCAGCATCAGGGTCCTTTCAAATGAGTCAGTTCTTCCTATCAGGTGACCAAAGTATGGCGATTTCAGGTTCAGCATCAGTCCTTCCAATGAACACCCAGCACTGATCTCCTTTAGGATGACTGGTTGGGTCTCCTTGCAGTCCAAGGGACTCTCAAGAGTCTTCTCCAACACCATGGTTCAAAAGCATCAATTTTTCAGCACTCAGCTTTCTTCATATTCCAACTCTCACATCCATACATGACCACTGGAAAAGCCATAGCCTTGACTAGATGAACCTTTGTTGGCAAAGTAATGTGTCTACTTTTTAAAATGCTCTCTAGATTTGTCATAGCTTTTCTTCAAAGGAGCAAGCATCTTTTAATTTCATGGCTGCAGTCACCATCTGCAATGATTTTGGAGCCCAAGAAAATTAAGTCTGTCACTGTTTCCATTGTTTGCCCATTTTTTGACATGATGGGATGGGACAAGATGCCATATTCTCCATTTTTTGAATGGCGAGTTTTAATCCAGCTTTTTCACTCTTCTCTTTCACTTTCATCAAGAGTTTCATCTTTAGTTCTTCTTTGCTTTCTGCCATAAGGCTGGTTTTATCTGCTTATCTGAGGTTGTTGATACTTCTCCTGGCAATCTTGATTCCAGCTTGTGTTTCATCCAACCCAGCATTTCACATGATGTACTCTGCATAGAAGTTAAGTAAGTAGAGTGACTATATACAGCCTTGACGTACTCCTTTCCCAGTTTGGAACCAGTCTGTTCTTCCATGTCTGGCTCTAACTGTTGCTTCTTGACCTGCATACAGATTTCTCAGGAGGCAAGTCAGGTGGTCTTGTATTCCCATCTCTTTCAGAATTTTCCACAGCTTATTGCAATCCACACACTCAAAAGCTTTGGCATAGTCAAGTAAGCAGAAGTAGATGTTTTTCTGGAACTCTCTTGCTTTTCTGTTGACCCAAAGGATGTTGGCAATTTGACCTCTGGTTCCTCTGCCTTTGTTACAGTCCAGCTCTCACAACTGTCCATGACCACTGGGAAGACCATACATTTAATGAAAGAGGCAAATATTTATATCTGTTGCTGTGTAAATAAAGATGTTAAAAAAGAAGATCAGTACATCTCTGGCCATTTCATTGACCAATTGTGTCTTCTTTTGTCTGTCATATTAAGAGCTTTTAATATGTCTCAGGTGATTGATCATTTGCAATAGAAGTCAAAATTATAGTTATATAATTCCAAAGATTGCTTTGGAAGGCAATCAAACAGAAAATTCATTCTGTTTGAGCTTTTTCACAGTTGTTCCTTAATTTAAAATAAGCTTTAAAAATGCCATTATGGAATATAGTGTAGTGATCTAAATATTTACAATTATGAGAAAAAGTTCAAGAATGGTGAACTTGGCAAGTATTTCTAAAGGGTATACAATTTGTTAAAAATTAATAAAATACCATTTGCTATCACTTAAAAAAAGAAAATCTCCAAAAATTTGTTGGTAATTTTTCTTAATCTCTTTTTTCAGTATTGTTTGAAAAATAGGGTTTTATAATTTAATATGATAAATTGAATACATTTAAGGAATGGCTTTGACTTACAAACCACAAAAGGATGTTTCTATTTTTTATATTAGTTCAATATTAAAAAAAAAGAATCATGGGCCTTTGGCTCTGATAAATTAGACAAAACTTTTGGCTGCTTTTTTTTTAAGTCTATCTACGTTTTGTATGGTTGTAAAATAAGGCAAGTTTTAGGGCAATAGTTACCTTAAAGATATTTGAGTTGTTGAAACTAAGTCTTTTCTTAGAAATGTGCTTTCCATTGCCAAAATAAGAGCACAGAATAGTATAGGGAATTTTTATTTTATTTTATTTTTTTCTTTCCAGTGGTATTTTTTCCAGTGAGGTATTAGGAAATTCCCCAGATTTATAAAACATCAGTATTAAAAATATAATAAATAATTATAGTATAAAAGCAAATTACATAGGAATTTAAAAATATTATCCCTTCATTAAAACTTTTTAGGAATGGAAACTTTATAAGGTATTATATCTTTAATGCTGGAGAAAAATCATGTTCCACACTCCATAACCAAAAATAACATTGAAGACAAACAGCATTACTCAGTGTAATGATAAGGCTGATAATTCACAGGAAAAATTGTGAGAAAAAATTAAGCCATTTATAACATTATATATATATATATATACACACACACACACACACACATATGTGTGTCTCTCTATATATTTTAAATAGACAAATATATATATGTACATATATATAGCAAAATCCATTTAGTGCTATCATTTGTTGGTATCAATGAAAATTCTTATTTTTTATTTGATCCAATTTTTATTAGATTTTTTTAAGATATGCCAATGTTTTTTAATTAATTTATTTTTTAATTGAAGGATAATTGATTTACAGAATTTTGTTGTTTTCTGTCAAACCTCAACATGAATCAACCATAGGTATACATATATCCCCTCCCTCCTGAGCCTTCCTGTCATCTCCCTGCCCATCCCACCCTTCTCTAGATGGATACAGAGCCCCTGTTTGAGTTTCCTAAGCCATACAGCAAATTCCTGTTGGCTGTCTATTTTACATAGGGTAATGTAAGTTTCCATGTTACTCTCTTCATATATCTCATCCCCTCCCCCTCCCCGTCCATAAGTCTGTTCTCTAAATCTGTTTCTCCATTGCTGCCCTGTAAATAAATCCTTTAGTATCATTTTTCTAGATTCCGTATATATGCATTGCTGTTGCTAAGTCGCTTCAGTCGTGTCCAACTCTGTGTGACCCCATAGATGGCAGCCCACCAGGCTCCTCTGTCCGGGATTCTCCAGGCAAGAACACTGGAGTGGGTTGCCATTTCCTTCTCCAATGCATAAAAGTGAAAAGCAAAAGTGAAGTCGCTAAGTCGTGTCCAATTCTTTGCAACCCCATGAACCACAGCATGCCAGGCCTCCCTGTCCATCACCAACTGCCTATCATCCATCTCATTAGAACTGACTCAAGTGCATTCCTTTTTATGGCTGAGTAATATTCCATTGTTTATATATACCATGACTTCTTTATCCATTCATCTGTTGATGGACATCTAAGTTGCTTCCATGTTCTAGCTATTGTAAATAGTGCTGCAGTAAACATTGGGTTACATGTGTCTGTTTCAATTTTGGATTCTGCAGGATATATGTCTAGGGCTGGGATTGCTGGGTCATATATTAATTTCATTCCTAGTTTTTTAAAAAATCCCCATACCATCTTCCAGAGTGGCTATATCAATTTGAATTCCTGCCAACAGTGCAAGAATGTTCCCTTTTCTCCACACCCTGTCCAGCATTTACTGTCTGTAGACATTTTGATGATGATCATTCTGACAAGTGTGAGGTGATATCTCATTGTAGTTTTGATTTGCATTTCTCTAATAATGTGCGATGTTGAGCATCTTTTTATGTGTTTGTTAGCCATCTCTATGTCTTCTTTGGAGTAATGTCTCTTTAGGTCTTTTCCCCAATTTTTCATTGGTTGGTTGTTTTTCTGGTATTGAGTTGTATGAGCTGCTTGTATATTTTGGAAATCAATCCTTTGTCAGTTGTTTCATTTGCTGCTATGTTCTTCCATTCTAAGGGTTGTCTTTTCACATTGCTTATAGTGTCCTTTGCTGTGCAAAAGCTTTTAAGTTTAAGCAGGTCCCACTTGTTTACTTTTACTTTTGTTTCCATTACTCTAGGAGGTGGGTCATAGAGGATCTTGCTTTGATTTATGTCATCAAGTGTTCTGCCTATGTTTTCCTCTAAGAGTTTTATAGTTTCTGGTCTTACATTTAGGTATTTAATCCATTTTGAGTTTATCTTTGTGAATGGTGTTAAGAAGTGTTTTAATTTCATTCTTTTACATGTAGCATTCCAGTTTTCCCAACACCACTTATTGAAGATGCTGTCTTTGCCCTGTTGTATATTCTTACCTCCTTTGTCAAAAATAAGGTACCCATAGGTGCATGAGTTTATTTCTGGGCTTTCTATCTTGTTCCATTGGTTTATATTTCTGTTTCTGTGCCAGCACCATACTGTATTGATGACTGTCACTCAGTCAGTTCAGTCGCTCAGTCGTGTCTGACTCTTTGTGACCCCAAGAATCGCAGCACACCAGGCCTCCCTGTCCATTAAAAACTCCCAGAGTTTACTCAAACTCATGCAAATCGAGTTGGTGATGCCATCCAGCCATCTCATCCTCTGTCATCCTCTTCTCCTCCTGCCCCCAATCCCTCCCAGCATCAGGGTCTTTTCCAATTGGTCACCTCTTCGCATGAGGTGGCAATAGTATTGGAGTTTCAGCTTCAGCATCAGTCCTTCCAATGAACACCCAGGACTTATCTCCTTCAGGTTGGACTGGTTGGATCTCATTGCAGTCCACAGGAACTCTCAAGAGTCTTCTCCAACACCACAGTTCAAAAGCATCAATTTTTCGGCACTCAGCTCTCTTCACAGTCCAAATCTCACATCCATACATTGCCACTGGAAAAACAATAGTTTGGACCAGAAGGACCTTTGCTGGCAAGGTAATGTCTCTGCTTTTTAATATGCTGTCTAGGTTGGTCATAACTTTCCTTCCAAGGAGTAAGCGTCTTTTAATTTCATGGCTGCAGTCACCATCTGCAGTGATTTTGGAACCCAAAAAATAAAGTCTGACACTGTTTCCACTGTCTCCCCACCTATTTCCCATGAGGTGATGGGACCACATGCCATGATCTTAGTTTTCTGAATGTTGAGCTTTAAGCCAACTTTTTCACTCTCCTCTTTCACTTTTATTAAGAGGCTTTCCTGGAAATAGAACTGCCATATGACCCAGCAATCCCACTTCTGGGCATACACACCAAGGAAACCAGATCTGAAAGAGACACGTGCACCCCAATGTTCATCGCAGCACTGTTTATAATAGCCAGGACATGGAAGCAACCCAGATGCCCATCAGCAGACGAATGGATGAGGAAGCTGTGGGACATATACACCATGGAATACTACTCAGCCATTAAAAAGAATTCATTTGAATCAGTTCTAATGAGATGGATGAAACTGGAGCCCATTATACAGAGCGAAGTAAGCCAGAAAGATAAAGACCATTACAATATACTAACACATATATATGGACTTTAGAAAGATGGTAACGATAACCCTATATGCAAAACAGAAAAAGAGACTCAGATGTATGGAACAGACTTGTGGACTCTGGGAGAAGGAGAGGGTGGGATGTTTCAGGAGAACAGCATTGAAACATGTATATTATCTAGGGTGAAACGGATAACCAGCTCAGGTTGGGTACATGAGACAAGTGCTCGGGCCTGGTGCACTGGGAAGACCCAGAGGGATCGGGTGGAGAGGGAGGTGGGAGGGGGGACTGGGATGGGGAATACATGTAAATCCAGGGCTAACTCATATCAATGTATAACAAAAACTACTGTAATGATGTAAAGTAATTAGCCTCCAACTAATAAAAATTTTAAAAAAAAAAAAAAGGCTTTCTATTTCCTCTTCACTTTCTGCCATAAGGGTGGTGTCATCTGCATATCTGAGGTTATTGATATTTCTAGAGGCAACCTTAATTCCAACTTGTTCTTCTTCCAGCCCAGCGTTTCTCATGATGTACTCTGCATTTATGTTAAATAAGCAGGGTGACAATATACAGCCTTGATGTACTCCTTTACCTATTGGGAACCAGTCTGTTGTTCCATGTCCAGTTCTAACTGTTGCTTCCTGACCTGCATACAGGTTTCTCAAGAGGCAGGTCAGGTGGTCTAGTATTCCCATCTCTTTCAGAATTTTCCACAGTTTATTGTGATCCACACAGTCGAAGGCTTTGACATAGTCAATAAAGCAGAAATAGATGATTTTTTGGAACTCTCTTGCTTTTTTGATGATACCAGCAGATATTGGCAATTTGGCCTCTGGTTCCTCTGCCTTTTCTAAAACCAGCTTGAACATCTGGAAGTGCTCGGTTCACATATTGCCGAAGCCTGGCTTTTGAGCATTACTTTACTAGCGTGTGAGATCAGTGCAATTGTGTAGTAGTTTGAGCATTCTTTGCGATTGCCTTTCTTAGGGAATGGAATGAAAACGGACCTTTTCCAGTCCTGTGGCCACTGCTGAGTTTTCTAAATTTGCTGGCATATTGAGTACAGCACTTTCACAGCATCATCTTTCAGGATTTGAAATAGCTCAACTTGAATTCCATCACATCCACTAGCTTTGTTCGTAGTGATGCTTTCTAAGGCTCACCTGACTTCACATTCCAGGATGTCTGGCTCTAGGTGAGTGATTACACCATTGTGATTATCTGGGTCATGAAGATCTTTTTTTTTTACAGTTTTTCTGTGTATTCTTGTCACCTCTTCTTAATATCTTCTGCTTCTGTTAGGTCCCATACCATTTCTGTCCTTTATTGAGCCCATTTTTGCATGAAATGTTCCCTTGGTATCTCTAATTTTCTTGAAGAGATCTCTAGTCTTTCCCTTTCTGTTGTTTTCCTCTATTTCTTTGCACTGGTGGCTGAGGAAGGCTTTCTTATCCCTCCTGGCTATTCTTTGGAACTCTGCATTCAAATGGGAATATCTTTCCTTTTCTCCTTTGCTTTTCACTTCTCTTCTTTTCACAGCTATTTGTAAGGCCTCCTCAGACAACATTGTGCCTTTTTGCATTTCTTTTCCATGGGGATTGTCATGATCCCAGTCTCCTGTACAATGTCACGAACCTCCGTCCATAGTTCATCAGGCTCTCTGTCTATAAGATCTAGTCCCTTAAATCTATTTCTCACATCCACTGTATTTTCATAAGGGATTTGATTTAGTTCATACCTGAATGGTCTAGTAGTTATCCCTACTTTCTTCAGTTTAAGTCTAAATTTGGCAATAAGGAGTTCATGATCTGAGCCACAGTCAGCTCCATGTCTTGTTTTTGCTGACTAACTTTTCCATCTTTGGCTACAAAGAATATAATCAATCTGATTTCAGTGTTGGCCATCTGGTGATGTCCATGTGTAGAGTCTTCTCTTGTGTTGTTGGAAGAGGGTGTTTGCTATGACCAGTGCGTTCTCTTGGCAAAACTCTATTAGCCTTTGCCCTGCTTCATTCTGTACTCCAAGGCCAAATTTGCCTGTTACTCCAGGTGTTTCTTGACTTCCTACTTTTGCATTCCAGTCCCCTATAATGAAAAGGACATCTTTTTTGGGTGTTAGTTCTAAAAGGTCTTGTAGGTCTTCATAGAACTGTTCAACTTCAGCTTCTTCAGCATTACTGGTTGGGGCATAGGCTTGGATTACCGTGACATTGAATGGTTTGCCTTGGAAATGAACAGAGATCATTCTGTCATTTTTGAGATTGCATCCAAGTACTGCATTTCGGACTCTTTTGTTGATTATGATGGGCTACTCCATTTCTTCTAAGGGATTCCTGCCCACAGTAGTAGATACAATGGTCATCTGCATTAAATTCACCCATTCCAGTCCGTTTTAGTTTGCTGATTCCTAGAATGTCAACATTCACTCTTGCCATCTCCTGTTTGACCACTTCCACTTTGCCTTGATTCGTGGACCTAACATTCCAGGTTCCTATGCAATATTGCTCTTTACAGCATAGGACCTTGCTTCTATCACCAGTCCCATCCACAACTTGGGTATTGTTTTTTTTCTTTGGCTCCATCCCTTCATTCTTTCTGGGGTTATTTCTCCACTGACCTCCAGTAGTATATTGGGCACCTATGGACCTGGGGAGTTCCTCTTTCAGTATCCTATCATTTTGCCTTTTCATACTGTTCATGGGATTCTTAAGGCAAGAATACTGAAGTGGTTTGTCATTCCCTTCTCCAGTGGACCACATTCGGTCAGACCTCTCCACCATGACCCGTCCGTCTTGGGTGGCCCCACAGGGCATGGCTTAGTTTCATTGAGTTAGACAAGACTGTGGTCTGTGTGATCAGATTGGCTAGTTTTCTGTGATTATGGTTTTAGTGTGTCTGCCCTCTGATGCCCTCTCACAACACCTACCATCTTACTTGGGTTTCTCTTACCTTGGACATGGGGTATCTCTTCACGGCTGCTCCAGCAAAGTGCAGCCTCTGCTCCTTACCTTGAAGGAGGAGTATCTCCTCACGGCTGCCCCTCCTGACCTTGAACGTGGAGTAGCTCCTCTCAGCCCTCCTGCACCTGCACAGCCGCTGCTCCTTGGATGTGGGGTTGCTCCTCTCGGCCATCCGCCCCTGGCCTCGGGCGTGGGGTAGCTCCTCTGGGCCACTGCCCCTGGCCTCGGGCATGGGGTAGAGTTAACCAATATATTTTTCTTATGGAGATGTTTGTCTTAAGCTATGCTAATGTGCTATGCATTTAGCCCAGACTCTGTCGTCAAGACGGTTCTGCCCAATGGCTCAGAACCTACTTGACAAACCAGTATGTTATACTCAGATATTGTTCCCCTAATCTATCTAAACAAAACTATTTGTATGGTAATCTGCCCTTCTACAAGTTTCAAGTCAGTCGTTTCATGGCCTGGGATGAATCATCTGGTGCCAAGATTATCTCAAAATGCATCTTATGGACGAGGGCCTGGTGTCATTCTGTGTTTTAAGACATTCCTTTCTTTTCATTAACAGACTGCTAGTAACTATATAACATCCAGCTAAAGACTAGCAGGCAGGGTATTCTTTCTGCCCCCTTCTGATGCCTATGTCAGAAGCTTTCTCTATCTCCTTTATACTTTAATAAAACTTTATTACACAAAAACTCTGAGCAATTGAGCCTCATCTCTGGCCCTGGATTGAATTCGTCTCCTCTGGAGGCCAAGAATCCCAGTGTCTTATCGTTCAGCAACAACATTTCATTTCCATTACTCTGGGAGGTGTGTCATAGAGGATCCTGCTGTGATTTATGTCAGAGACTGTTCTGCCTATGTTTTCCTCTAGGAGTTTTATAGTTTCTGGTCTTACCTTTCGATCTTTAATCCATTTTGAGTTCATTTTTGTGCATGGTGTTAGAAAGTGCTCTAGTTTCATTCTTTTAGAAGTGGTTGACCAGTTTTCCCAGCACCACGTGTTTAAGAGATTGTCTTTTCTCCATTGCACATTCTTGCCTCCTTTGTCAAAGATTAGGTGTCCACAGGTGCATGGATTTATCTCTGGGCTTTCTATTTTTTTTCCCCCCCACTGAGAGTATGGCTTTGTGCCATTACCATACTCTCTTGATGACTGCAGCTTTGTAGTATAGTCTGAAGTCAGTCAGGTTGATTCCTCCAATTCCAGTCTTCTCTTTCAAGATTGCTTTAGTGATTCAACGTTTTTTTGTATTTCCATACAAATTGTGAAATTCTTTGTTCTAGTTCTCTGAAAAATACCATTGGCAGCTTCATAGGGATTGCATTGAATCTATAGACTGCTTCTAGGTGGTTTACTCATTTTCACTATGTTGATTTTTCTGAGCAACGAACACGGTATATGTCTCCATCTATTTCTGTCCTCTTTGATTTCTTTCATCAGGGTTCTATAGTTTTCTATATATAGGTCTCTTGTTTCTTTAGGTAGATTTATTCCTAAGTATTTTATTCTTTTCATTGTAATGATGAATGGGATTATGTCCTTAATTTCTGTTTCTGTTTTCTCATTGTTAGTGTATAGGCATGCAAGGATGTCTCTGTGTTAACTTTATATCCTGAAATTTTACTATATTCATTGATTAGGTCAAGTAATTTTCTGGTGGAGTCTTTAGGATTTTCTATGTAGAGGATCATGTCATCTGCAGACAGTGAGAGTTTTACTTCTTCTTTTCCAATATGGATTCCTTTTATTTCTTTTTCTTCTCTGATTGCTGTGGCTAAAACTTCCAAAACTATGTTGAATCATAGCAGTGAGAGTGGGCACCCTTGTCTTGTTCCTGACTTTAGGGGAAATGATATCAATTTTTCACCATTGAGGATGTTTGCTGTGTGTTTGTCAAATAAAGCTTTTATTATGTTGAGGTATGTTCCTTCTATGCCTGCTTTCTGGAGGATTTTTATCATAAATGGATGTTGAATTTTGTCAAAGGCTTTCTCTGCATCTATTGAAATAATCATATGGTTTTTATCTTTCAATTTGTTAATGTGGTGTGTCACACTGATTGATGTGCAGTATTGAAGAATCCTTGCATCCCTGGGATAAAGCCCAGTTGGACATGATGTATGATCTTTTAAATATGCTGTTCGATTCTGTTTGCTAGAATTTTGTTGAGGTTTCTTGCATCTATGTTTGTCAGTGATATTGGCCTGCAGCTTTCTTTTTTTTTTTTTTGTGACATTTTTGTCTGATTTTGGTATTAGGGTGGCCTCATAGAATGAGTTTGGAAGTTTACCTTCCTCTACAATTTTCTGGAAGAGTTTGAGTAGGATAGGTGTTAGCTCTTCTCTAAATTTTTGGTAGAATTCACCTGTGAAGCCATCTGGTACTGGACTTCTATTTGAAGATTTGTGATTACAGTTTTGATTCCCATGTTTGTGATAAGTCTGATAAGATTTTCTATTTCTCCCTGGTTCAGTTTTGGAAGGTTATACTTTTCTAAGAATTTGGCCATTTATTCCAGGTTGTCCCTTTTATTTTCATATAGTTGCTGAGAGTAGTCTCCTATGATCCTTTTTCATTCTGTGTCGTGTGCTGTGATTTATCCATTTTCTTTTCTAATTTTGTTGATTTGATTATTCTCCCATTTTTCCTTAATGAATCTGGCTAGTGTTTTGTCTATTTTATTTATATTCTTAATGAACCAGCTTATAGTTTTGTTGATTTTTGCTTTAGTTTCCTTTGTTTCTTTTTCTGTTTTTTTTTCTGCCCTAATTTTTATGATTTCCTTCCTTCTACTAACCCTGGGGTTCTTCATTTCTTTTTGTAGTTGCTTTAGGTGTCAAGTTAGGTTATTTATCTGATTTTCCTTTTGTTTCTTGGGGTAAGCTTCTATTGCTATGAGCCTTCCCCTCAGCACTGCTTTTACTGAATCCCATAGGATTTGTATTGTCATGTTTTCATTTTCGCTTTTTTTTTTCTCTCTGAATATTTTAATTCCTTTTTGGATTTCTTCTGTGAATTGTTGGTTATTCAGAACAGTGTTATTTGCCCTCCATATGTTTGCATTTTTAATAGTGTTTTTCCCCTTTTGTTGACATCTAATCTTAACGTGGTGTGATCAGAAAGATGTTTGAAATGATTTCTAATTTTTAACATTTACCAAGGCTGGATTTATGGCCCAGCATATGATCTATCCTGGAGAATGTTCCATGTGCACGTGAGAAAAAGGTGAAATTCATTGTTTTGGGGTGAGATTTCCTATAGGCATCAAAAAGGCCTAACTGGTCCATTGTATCATTTAAAGTTTGTGTTTCCTTGCTAATTTTCTCCTTTTTTCATCTATCCATAGTTGTGACTGTGATATTAAAGTCTCCCACAATTATTGTGTTACTGTTTATTTCTCCTTTCATACATATTAGTATTTGCCTTATATATTGAGGTGTTTCTATGTTGGGTGCAAATATATTTATAATTGTTATATTTTCTTCTTGGATTGATCCTTGGATCATTATGTAGTGTCCTTCTTTGTCTCCCTTCACGGCCTTTATTTCAAAGTCTATTTTATCTGATATGAGTATTGCTACTCCTGTTTTTTTGGGTCTTCATTTGAGTTAAATATCTTTTTCCAGCCCTGCACTTTCATTCTGTATGTATCCCTTGTTTTGAGGTGACTCTCTTGTAGACAGCATATATAGGGGTCTTGTTTTTGTGTCCATTCAGCCAAGCTTTGTCTTTTGCTTGGGGCATTCAACCCATTTGCATTTTAGGTAATTGTTGATAAGTATGATCCCGTTGGCATTTACTTTGCTGTTTTAGGTTTGAGTTTATAAACATTTTCCTGTTTCCTGTCTAGGGAAGATCATTTAGCATTTGGTGAAGAGCTGGTTTAGTGGTGCTGAGTTCTTTCAGCTTTTGCTTGTCTGAAAAGCTTTTTATTTCTCCTTCATATCTGAATGAGATCCAGCTGTGTATAATAATCAGGATTGTATGTTTTTCTCTTTCATCACTTTAAATATATCCTGCCTTTCCCTTCTGGTCTGAAGAGTTTCTATTGAAAGATCAGCTGTTTCCTTATGGGAATTCCCTTGTGTGGTATTTGTTGTTTTTCCCTTGTTGCTTTTAATATTTGATCTTTATGTTTGATCTTCGATTATCTGATTAGTATGTGTCTTGGGATGATTTGCCTTGGATTTATCCTGCTGGAACTCTCTTGGTTTCTTGGATTTGGTTGGCTATTTCCTTCCCCATTTTAGGGAAGTTTTCAACTATTATCTCCTCAAGCATTTTCTCATGGCTTTTCTTTTTGTATTCTTCTTCTGGAACTTGTATGATGCAAAAGTTTGGGCATTTAACATTGTCCCAGAGGTTTCTGAGGTTGTCCTCATTTCTTTTATTATTATTTTTTTCTTTTTTCCTCTCTGCTTCCTTTATTTCCACTATTCTATCTTCCACCTCACTTATCTTCTGTTCTGCCTCAGTTATTCTACTGTTGGTTCCCTCCAGAGTGCTTTTGATCTCAGTTATTGCATTATTCATTATTGACTGACTCTTTTATTTCTTCTAGGTCCTTGTTAAACATTTCTTGCATCTTCTCAATCCTTGTCTCTAGTCTATTTATCTGTAACTCCATTTTGTTTTCAAGATTTTAGATCATCTTTACTATCATTATTCTGAATTCTTTTTCAGGTAGACTCCCTATCTCCTCCTCTTTGTTTGGTTTGGTGGGCATTTATCATGTTCCTTTACCCGCTGAATGTTTCTCTGCCTTTTCATTGCATCTAGATTGCTTTGTTTGGCATGGTCTTTCTGTGTGCTGGAAGTTTGTGGTTCTTCTTTATTGTGAAGGTTGCTCCCTGTGGATGGGGTTGGACAACTGGTTTATCAAAGTTTCCTGGTTAGGGAAGCTTGCATCTGTGTTCTGGTGGTTAGAGCTGAATCTCTTCTCTCTGGAGTGCAATGAAGTGTCCAGTAGTGAGTTTTGAGGTGTCTATGGGTTTGGTGTGACTTTGGGCAGCCTGTATTTTAATGCTCAGGGCTGTGTTCCTGTGTTGCTGGAGAATTATTCATGGTATGTCTTGCTCTGGAACTTGCTGGCTCTTGGGTGGAGCCTGGGTTCAGTGTAGGCATGGAGGCTTTTGGATGAGTTCTTGTCAATTAATGTTCCCTGGAGTCAGGAGTTTTCTGGTGTTCTCAAGTTTTGGATTTAAGCCTCCTGCCTCTGGTTTTCAGTCTTATTCTTACAGTAGCCTCAAGACTTCTCCATCCATACAGCACAGATGATAAAACATCTAGGTTAATGGTGAAAAGATTTTCCACAGTGAGTGATACCCAAAGAGGTTCACAGAAGTTACATGGAGAAGAGAAGACGGAGGAGGGAGATAGAGGTGACCAGGTGGAGAAGAGGAGGAATCAAAAGGGGGGAGAGAAAGATTTCCTTTCTTATCTCTACTCAGTTGTTCATTTATCTTGGTCATAGAATAAAAAAGGGGAGATGGGAATGTGTGTGTGTGTGTGTGTGTGTGTGTATGTGTGTTGGGGAGTGTATGTGTGCGTATATTAGAAAACACATTGAGACGTTAGTGGCATCGGTTTCCTATTCATTCAAATGCTTTTAGGTGGTAAGACATCTTCAACTTCTAGGAGTCTCCCTTCCCAGAACTCCCTCACAAATCGCTTTCTTCCATTAATTTATACTGAAATTTTTCCCCTCAAGTTTCAAGATAAAAGCTATTCTTATTTTCTATGAGATATTTTCCTTTAATCTTTTCGTTTAGGTCACTTTTATATTTAGGGCTAAGTAACACTCAGGCGTAACAGTTATCATCATTCTATTCAAGTTTTATATATGAAATCCCTCTTTCCATTTACGTCTGTTTCATCAGCTCCTGTGACCAAAAATGGCAATTTATTTCTGAATAGTTATGGGATCTAACACAATTGGCAACCATTCCATTCACTATATTCTTTTATATTTGGCTTTCTAATTTCTAAATATATGAATTTTTAAAAGTATGATTAAAATAATGGCTAAGTTATCAGCATGTAATCTGAAAAGAAAATAAACCCTGTTAAGGAATGTGACTTCTTAAAGATTTTTTGCTCAATATTCCAATGTTTAAGAGTTAATTCATGATTCTGTCATGAACTAATTCCAAAAGAGAAGAAAATTGCTAAGTCTATATATTTCAGAACTATATTATGCAAAAATACTGAGAATATTTTAATATTGAAAATGTATTCAATATTAATGTATTGAATATATGTAATGTATTGAATAAATGTATTCAAAATGTATTCCACCTACTACCAGAAGATGTTATAAAGTCATATAACTGTATTTTACTGACTACTGCATATTATTGTATTCTATTGACTACTAGAAACGTGTAACTATGAAATTATGATGTAACCAGAAAGTGAAAAATGGCTTTGTGTTTGTCATTTTTTTCTTTTGAAAATAATATCCAGTGTATCTAATATTTATTAGATAAGTACTTTCTATATGTTTCATTAATTTAGTATTATTTTCTTTAACTCTACAATATTTTCATATCATGCTTATTAAATAGTATATAAGATATTTTTTTCTGGTGTATGAAGTCAGATAAATGTATAGATCACAGGAAAGCTTTGGAAAAAACTAAAAGCATATCTAGTAGGAAATAGTAGCCAAAAGGAAGAAACCAGAGAATAATTTAAGCTAAACAGTAAAAATACCACCTGATCACAATTTCTATCTTTTGTGAGCAGTGCTTTCTTGGAACATTAAGAATTTTCCCCAAAATCTATTTTTTGTATCCTGGGCAGCTATGTTGCCCTGGATACCTTCAAATATATTAGTCAAATATAGCTATTACATTTTTCACTTATATGATTTTCTTGGCATGTAAAAGTCTAGTTAATGCTGTATAAGTGGTAAAATGTAAATACCTTAAATCCGTTTGAAAATTTTGACCATATTATAGGATATCTCTATATATTTATATATGTGACTTTTATAATTATGAAATAGCCATATTTTACACAGTATTACTAAAATGTTTTTCTTATCATATCACAGGTGAAAATGTGTATTGGTGAGAAAAGATTTCAGGAAACATTTTCTCAAAGTCCTGAAAGCTGCTAATATGAAGCATTAATCATTTTTCTTATTGAAAATAAGTAGTCTAGTTCATATGGAGTTTATATCTGTAACAACTGCCTCTGGACTCATAAATCATGAAAGGTAGAAACAAGAGAACATAACATGGCCTTTGCATATTTTTTTCCAGAGTTTATTCTGAAGTTTTTCAGAGTTTTTCTTAAATTTGACTTATTATTCATCTAATTTTCATGAAGAACATTAGAAAGAATTTTTTTTACTTCTTTTTAGGAAAATTGCAAAGTAAATTTTGGTGTTTTATATTTGTATACATCAATTCAGTTCAGTTCAGTTGCTCAGTCTTTGTGACCCCATGGACTGCAGCATGCCAGGCCTCTCTGCCCATTGCCAACTCCCAGAGTTTACTCGAAATCATGTGCATTGAGTCAGAGATGGCATCCAACCATCTCATCCTCTATCGTCCCCTTCTCCTCCCATCTTCAATCTTTCCCAGCATCAGAGTCTTTTCAAATGAGTCAGTTCTTCGCATCAGGTGGCCAAAGTTTTGGAGTTTCAGCTTCACCATCAGTCCTTCCAGTGAATATTCAGGACTGATTTCCATTAGGATTGACTGGTTGGATCTCCCTACTCTCCAAGGGGCTCTCAAGAGTCTTTTCCAACACCACAGTTCAAAAGCATCAATTCTTTGGCATTCAGCTTTCTTTATAGTCCAACCTTCACATCCGCACATGACTACTGGAAAAACCAAAGCTTTGACTACACCGACCTTTGTTGGCAAACTAATGTCTTTACTCTTCAATAAGATGTCTAGGTTGATCATAACTTTTCTTCCAAGAAGCAAGCATCTTTTAAAATTTCATGGCTGCAGTCACCATATGCAGTGATTTTGGAGCCCCCCAAAATTTCTTTTTCCAACCCTTCACTTTCAGTCTGTATGTGTCCTGTGTTTTGCGGTGGGTCTCTTGTAGGCAGCATATAGGGGGTCTTGTTTTCGTATCCATTCAGACAGTCTTTGTCTTTTGGTTGGGGCATTCAACCCATTTACATTTTAGGTAATTATTGATAAGTATGATCCCACTGCCATTTACTTTGTTGTTTGGGGTTTGAGTTTATAAACTTTTTCTGTGTTTCCTGTCTAGAGAAAATCCTTTGGCATTTGCTGAAGAGCTGGTTTGGTGGTGCTGAATTCTCTCAGCTTTTACTTGTCTGTAAAGCTTTTGATTTCTCCTTCATATTTGAATGAAATCCTTGCTGGTTACAGTAATCTGGGTTGTAGGTTTTTCTCTTTCATCACTTTAAGTATGCCCTGCCATTCCCTTCTGGTCTGAAGAGTTTCTATTGAATGGTCAGCTGTTATCTGTATGGGAATCCCCTTGTGTGTTATTTGTTGTTTTCCCCTTGTTGCTTTAATTTTTTAATTTTTTTAATAATTTAAATATTTTATTAATACTGATAGTTATAATTTCATATACAAATACAAATGGCATGGATCAAAAAACACTTTGCAAAACTGTTCTCTAGATAGGCTTACCATTTGTACTACTATAAATACCATATGAAGGTACCTATTATTCAAGTGGTAATTGTATAATTGCTTTTTGTGTTTGATTTCAATAACTTGATTAGTATGTGTCTTGGGATGTTTCACCTTGGTTTTATCCTGCTTGGGACTCTCTGGATTTCTTGGATTTCGGTGACTATTCCATTCCCCATTTAAGGCAAGTTTTCAACTATTATTTCCTCATTGCCTTTCTTTCTGTCTTCTTCTGGGACTCCTATGATGTGAAAGTTGGGGCATTTAACATTGTCCCAGAGGTCTGTGAGGTTATCTTCATTTCTTTTAATTCTTTTTTTCCTTTTTCTCCTCTGCATCCTTTATTTCCACCATTCTATCTTCCACCTCACTTATCCTCTCTTCTGCCTCAGTTATTCTACTGTTGGCTCCCTCCAGAGTGTTTTTGATCACAGTTATCACATTATTCATTATTGACTGATTCCTTTTTTTTCCTCTAGGTCCTTGTTAAACTTTTCTTGCATCTCCTCAAACCTTGTCTCCAGACTATTTATCTGTAACACCATTTTATTTTCAACATTTTGGATCATCTTTACTATCATTGTTCTGAATTATTTTTCAGGTAGATTCCCTATATCCTCCTTGTTTGTTGGGTTTGGTGGGCATTTATCATGTTCCTTTACCTGCTGAATATTTCTCTGCCTTTTCATTTTGTTTAGATTGCTGTGTTTGGTGTGGCCTTCCTATATGCTGGAAGTTAGTGGTTCCTCTCTGTTGTGGAGGTTCTTCCCTGTGGGTGGGGTTGGATGAGTGGCTTCTCAAGGTTTCCTGGTTGGAAAAGCTTGCATTGGTCTTCTGGAGGGTGGAACTGGATATCTCTGCAGTGCAATGAGGTGTCCAGTAGTGAGTTTTGAGGTGTCTATGAGTTTGGTGTGACTTTGGGCAGCCTGTATATTAATGCTCAGGGCTGTGTTCCTGCATTGCTGGAGAATTAGCATGGTATGTCTTGCTCTGGAACTTGTTGGTTCTTGGGTGGAGCTTGGTTTCAGTGTAGGTATGGAGGCTTTCAGATGAGCTCTTGTCGATTAGTGTTCCCTGGAATCAGTAGTTTTCTGGTATTCTCAAGTTTTTTATTTAATCCTCCTGCCTCTGGTATTCAGTCTTATTCTTACAGTAGCCTCAAGACTTCTCCATCTATACTGCACCAATGATACAACATCTAGGTTGGTGGAGAAATGATTTTCCACAGTGAGAGTCATCCAGAGAGGTTCACAGAGTTACAAGGAGAAAACAAGAGGGAGGAGGGAGATAGAGTTGACCTGGAGGAGATGAGGGGGAATCAAAAGGGGAGAGAGCAATCTAGCCAGTATTCAATTCCCTGTGTGCTCTCCACAGCCTGGAACACTAAGAGAGGTTCCAAGAATTTCGTAGAGAAGACAAGAGGGGAGAAGGAGATAGATGTGACCTGGAGGAGGAAGTCAAAAGGAGAGAGACAGGTCTAGCCAGTAATCAGTTCCCTAATTGTATTCCACAGCCCAGAATACACAAAGAGATTCACAGATTTGGATAGAGAAGAGAAGGGGCAGGGAGGAGATAGAGGTGACCTGGGGGAGAAAAAGGAGAATCAGAATTGGGAGAGGACAATCAAGTCAGTAATTACACTTTTAAGTACAAATGGGTCCTGAAGAGTGGGTTCTTCAAGGTACAAAATGTATAGCAAAAGCCAAAAAGCAAAGATTAAAAATCTAGAGTAGATGTTAGGCTCTCAAAAACAAAATATTAAAAAAAAATCACAAAAGTTATAAAAATATATATATGAAATTTGCTTTAAAAATAGGATCTTGGGGAGGGAGCTAAGATGGCAGAGGAATAGGATGGGGAGACCACTTTCTCCCCCACAAATTCATCAAAAGATCATTTGAACCCTGAGCAAACTCCACAAAACAACTTCTGATAGCTAGCAGAGGACATCATGTGCCCAGAAAAGCAGCCCATTGTCTTTGAAAGGAGGTAGGACAAAATATGAAAGACAAAAAGAGAGACAATAGAGCTAGGGATGGAGACCCATCCCGGGTAGGAAGTCTTAATAGAGGAAATTTCCAAACACCAAGAAATCCTCTCACCAGAGAGTCTGGGGGAAGTTTTTGAATCTCAGTAGGGCAACCTAACTGGGAGGAAAAAGAAATAAAACCCACAGATTACATGCCTAAAAAAAAACTCCCAGCAGAAAGGTACCCCAGACGATCTCATCTGCCACCAGCAAGTGGGGGCTGAACGGAGAGGAGTGGGCGGCACTGCTTAGGGTAAGGACCAGGCCTGAATGCCCTGATGGCAATCAGAGGGAGCTAGCGCGAGATAACAACTTAAACTGTGGGAGATACTACCCGCCCGTTCACAGAACGAAGGACTGAGCGAATACCAGAGAAGAGCTAGCCGGCTGCGGACCAGCCCATCCCCTGATGGAGGCAGGCGGCAGCAGGGAGGGGAAAGGGTCAAACTCGGCCTCAGAGGCAGCATTCCCCTACCAAACTGCAAACAGGCTTCCAGTCTCTAACCAAAGCTGTCCTGAGATTCTGGAGTGTTGACATCTGCCGGGAGGGTCGCAGCCAGAAATCAGCTTCCCAGAAGAGACACAAGGCACACTGGACCAGCGCAAAAACTGAGGCTGGGACCGTGGAGGCTATAAGGCACCGTGCACCCGGGGAGAGTGTGCTCATCAAGAGCCTGGCTGCCTGAGTTGCTCTGACCAGGGAAAGCACAAAACGCAGGCCCAAACCAGTCTGCATCTTTGTGGAGTACCCAAAAACCTGAATCTGAGCAGCTTAGGCCTGGAGAGTGCACGCAACACAAGGCCCACTCTCTGTAGAGCAGCCTGGAGCCTGAGCAGTGTAGACGGGGAAAGCACACACCTGTGAGTGGGGGTAAACCCAGTGTGGCCGGAACACTGAGAGTGCTCCCCACACACGCCAGTGACATTTGTCTGCAGTGCCCCTCCCTCCCCACAGCACGACTGAACAAGCAAACCTAAACAAGAGACCACCTCCGCCCACTTGTGTCAGGGCTGAAATTAGACACTGAAGAGACCTGCAAACAGAAGCCAAATAAACAAAGGGAACTGCTTTAGAAGTGACAGGTGCAACAGATTAAAATCCCTGTAGTTAACACCAACTACACCAGAAGGGGCCTATAGATATCGAGAAGTGTAAGCTGGAACAAGGAGCTATCTGAAACTGAACCAAACCCACACTGCCCGCAACAGCTCCAGAGAAATTCCTAGATATATTTTTACTATTACTATTATTTTTTTAATTAAAATTTATTTCTCTCTTTTTTAAGTCCTCTATTAGTCCTCTAATACTAATACAAACATTTCTATAACCCACTATAACCTGGCCAAAAAAGAAAGGACCCAATTTTAAAAGCAAATGTCATATATATTTCTGGGTTTTTTTGTTTTTTTTTTTTGTTGTTTTGTTTTTTAATATTGTATTTTTAAGAGTCTAACCTCTACCATAGATTTTTAATTTTTGTTTTTCAGTATTTGATATCAATTTTGAACATTTAAGAATCCAACCTTCTGTACCCATTTTTACTCAGGAGTGTGATTACTGGTTTGATCACTCTCTCCCCCTTTTGAGTCCCCCTTTTTCTCCCCCAGATCACCTCTGTTTCCTCCCTCCCCCTTCTCCTCTCAATCCAATTCTGTGAATCTCTGTGGGTGTTCTGGGTTGTGGAGAACACTTAGGGAACAGAGTACTGCCTAGGTCTGTCTCTCTTCTCTTGAGTCCCCCTTTTTCTCCTCCTGCTCATATCTAGCTCCTTCCTCCCTCTCCTCTTCTTCATGTAACTCTGTGAACCTCTCTGGGTGTCCCTCACTGTAGATAATCCTTTCACCATTAACCTAGAAGTTTTATTATCAATGCTGTATGGATGGAGATGTCTTGAGGCTACTGGAAGAATAAGACTGAAATCCAGAGGCAGGAGGCTTAAGCCCAAAACCTGAGAACACCAGAGAACTCCTGACTACAGGGAACATTAAGTAATAAGAGATCATCCAAAAGCCTCCATACCTACACTGAAACCAACCACCACCCAAGAGCCAATAAGTTCCAGAGCAAGACATACCACACAAATTCTCCAGCAATGCAGGAACATAGCCCTGAGCATCAATATACAGGCTGCCCAAAGTCACACCAAACCCACAGACCCATCTCAAAACTCACTACTGGACACCACCCACCAGAACTCCATTGCACTCCAGAGAGAAGAAATCCAGTTCCACGCACCAGAACACCAATGCAAGCTTCCCTAACCAGGAAACCTTGACAAGCCAATTGTCCAACCCCACCCACTGGGAGAAACCTCCACAATAAAAAGGAACCACAGACCACCAGAATACAGAAAGGCCACTCCAAACACAGCAATCTAAACAAGATGAAAAGGCAGAGAAATACTCAGCAGGTAAAGGAACATGAAAAATGCCCACCAAGCCAAACAAAAGAGGAGGAGATAGGAATCTACCTGAAAAAGAATTTAGAATAATGATAATAAAAATGATCCAAAATCTTGAAAACAAAATGGAGTTACAGATAAATAGCCTGGAGACAAGGACTGAGAAGATGCAAGAAATGTTTAACAAGGACCTAGAAGAAATAAAAGAGTCAATTAAAAATGAATAATGCAATAAATGAGATAAAAAACACTCTGGAGGGAACCAACAGTAGAATAATGGAGGCAGAAGATAGGATAAGTGAGGTAGAAGATAAAATGGTGGAAATAAATGAAGCAGAGAGGAAAAAAGAAAAAAAGAATTAAAAGAAATGAGGACAACCTCAGGGACCTCTGGGACAATGTGAAACGTCCCAACATTCGAATCAGAGGAGTCCCAGAAGAAGAAGACACAAAGAAAGGCCATGAGAAAATACTCGAGGAGATAATAGCTGAAAACTTTCCCCCAAATGGGGAAGGAAATAGCAACGTAAGTCTAAGAAACCCAGAGAGTCCCAATCAGGATAAATCCAAGGGAAAACACCCCAACACACATATTAGTCAAATTAACAAAGATCCAGTCCAGGTTGGATGCATGAGACAAGTGCGCGGGGCTGGTGTACTGGATGACCCAGAGAGATGGGATGGGGAAGGGAGCAGGAGGGGGGTGCAGGATGGGGAACACATGTAAATTCATGGCTGATTCATGTCAATATATGGCAAAAACCACTACAATATTGTAAAGTAATTAGCCTCCAACTAATGAAAATAATTGGGGAAAAAAAACACACACAGAGAACAAATATTAAAAGCAGCAAGGTGGAAACAACAAATAACACACAAGGGGATTCCCATAAGGATAACAGCTGATCTTTCAATAGAAACTCTTCAGGCCAGAAGGGAATAGCAGGATATACTTAAAGTAATTAAACAGAATAACCTACAACCCAGATTACTGTACCCAGCAAGGATCTCATTCAGATATGAAGGAGAAATCAAAAGCTTTACAGACAAGCAAAAGTTGAGAGAATTCAGCATCACCAAACCAGCTCTTCAACAAATGCTAAAGGATCTTCTCTAGACAGGAAACACAGAAAGGTTGTATGAACGCAAACCCAAAACAACAAAGCAAATGGCAATGGGACCATTCTTATCAATAATTACCTTAAATGTAAATGGGTTGAATGCCCCAACCAAAAGACAAAGACTGGCTGAATGGATACAAAAGCAAGACCCCTATATATGCTGTCTACAAGAGACCCACCTCAAAACAAGGAACACATACAGAAAGTGAAGGGCTGGAAAAAAATATTTCACACAAATGGAGACCAAAAGAAAGCAGGAGTCGCAATACTCATATCAGATAAAATAGACTTTTGAAAAAGGCTGTGAAAAGAGACAAAGAAGGACACTACATAATGATCAAAGGATCAATCCAAGAAGAAGATATAACAATTATAAATATATATGCACCCAACATAGGAGCACCACAATATGTAAGGCAAATGCTAACAAGTATGAAAGGGGAAATTAACAATAACACAATAATAGTGGGAGACTTTAATACCCCACTCACACCTATGGATAGATCAACTAAACAGAAAATTAACAAGGAAGCACAAACTTTAAATGACACAATAGACCAGCTAAACCTAATTGATATCTATAGGACATTTCACCCCCAATCAATTTCACCTTTTTCTCAAGTGCGCACAGAAACTTCTCCAAAATAAATCACATCCTGGGCCATAAATCCAGCCTTGGGAAATTCAAAAAAATTGAAATCATTCCAGTCATCTTTTCTGATCACAATGCAGTAAGATTAGATCTCAATTACAGGAAAAAAAAACTATGAAAAATTTCAACATATGGAGGCTAAATAACACACTACTGAATAACCAACAAATCATAGAAGAAATCAAAAAAGAAATCAAACTATGCATAGAAATGAATGAAAATGAAAACACAACAACCCAAACCCTATGGAACACTGTAAAAGCAGTGCTAATGGGAAGGCTCACAGCAATACAGGCTTACCTCAAGAAACAAGAAAAAAGTCAAATAAATAACCTAACTCTACACCTAAAGCAACTAGAGAAGAAAGAAATGAAGAACCCCAGGGTTAGTAGAAGGAAAGAAATCTTAAAAATTAGGGCAGAAATAAATGCAAAAGAAACTAAAGAGACCATAGCAAAAATCAACAAAGCTAAAAGCTGGTTTTTTGAAAAGGTAAATAAAATTGACAAACCGTTAGCCAGACTCATCAAGAAACAAAGGGAGAAGAACCAAATTAACAAAATTAGAAATGAAAATGGAGAGATCACAACAGAGAACACTGAAATAGAAAAGATCATAAGAGACTACTACCAGCAGCTCTATGCCAATAAAATGGACAACTTGGAAAAAATGGACAAATTCTTAGAAAGGTATAACTTTCCAAAACTGAACCAGGAAGAAATAGAAGATCTTAACAGACCCATCACGAGCAAGGAAATCGAAACTGTAATCAGAAATCTTCCAGAAAACAAAAGCCCAGGACCAGATGGCTTCACAGCTGAATTCTACCAAAAATTTAGAGAAGAGCTAACACCTATCTTACTCAAACTCTTCCAAAAAATTGCAGAAGAAGGTAAACTTACAAACTCATTCTATGAGGCCACCATCACCCTAATTCCAAACCAAACAAAGATGCCTCAAAAAAAGAAAACTACAGGCCAATATCACTGATGAACATAGATGCAAAAATCCTTAACAAAATTCTAGCAAACAGAACCCAACAACATATTAAAAAAAAATCATACACCATGACCAAGTAGGCTTTATCCCAGGAATGCAAGGATTCTTTAATATCTGCAAATCAATCAATGTAATACATCACATTAACAAATTGAAAGATAAAAACCATATGATTATTTCAATAGATGCAGAAAAGCCTTTGACAAAATTCAACACCCATTTATGATTAAAAAACTCTCCAGAAAGCAGGAATAGAAGGAACATACCTCAACATAATAAAAGCTATATATGACAAACCCACAGCAAACATTATCCTCAATGGTGAAAAATTGAAAGCATTTCCCCTAAAATCAGGAACAAGACAAGGGTGCCCACTCTCACCACTACTATTCAACATAGTTTTGGAAGTTTTGGCCACAGCAATCAGGGCAGAAAAAGAAGTAAAAGGAATCCAGATAGGAAAAGAAGAAGGGAAACTCTCTCTGTTTGCAGATGACAAGATCCTCTACATAGAAAACTCTAAAGACTCTACCAGAAAATTACTAGAGCTAATCAACGAATATAGTAAAGTTGCAGGATATAAAATTAACACACAGAAATCTCTTGCATTCCTATACACTAACAATGAGAAAACAGAAAGAGAAATTAAGGAAACAATATCATTCACCATTGCAACAAAAAGAATAAAATACTTAGGAGTATATCTACTTAAAGAAACAAAAGACCTATACATAGAAAACTATAAAACACTGATGAAAGAAATCAAAGAAGACACAAACAGATGGAGAAACATACCGTGTTCATGGATTGGAAGAATCAATATTGTCAAAATGGCTATACAACCCAAAGCATTCTATAGATTCAATGCAATCCCTATTAAGCTACCAACGGTATTTCTCACAGAACTAGAACAAGTAATTTCACAATATGTATGGAAATACAAAAAACCTCAAATAGCCAAAGTAATCTTGAGAAAGAAGAATGGAACTGGAGGAATCAACCTGCCTGACTTCAGACTCTACTACAAAGACACAGTCATCAAGACAGTATGGTACTGGCACAAAGAGAGTAATATCAATCAATGGAACAGAATAGAAAGCCCAGAGATAAATCCACAAACCTATGGTCACCTTATCTTCGACAAAGGAGGCAAGGATATACAATGGAAAAAAGACAACCTCTTTAACAAGTGGTGCTGGGAAAACTGGTCAACCACTTGTAAAAGAATGAAACTAGAACACTTTCTAACCCACCATACACAAAAATAAACTCAAAATGGATTAAAGATCTAAACGTAAGACCAGAAACTATAAAACTCCTAAAGGAGAACATAGGCAAAACACTCTCTGACATAAATCACAGCAGGATCCTCTATGACCCACCTCCCAGAATATTGGAAATAAAATAAAAAATAAACAAATGGGACCTAATGAAACTTAAAAGTTTTTGCACAACAAAGGAAACTGTAAGCAAGGTGAAAAGACAGCCCTCAGATTGGGAGAAAATAATAGCAAACAAAGCAACAGACAAAGGATTAATCTCAAAAATATACAAGCAACTCCTCCAGCTCAACTCCAGAAAACTAAATGACCCAATCAAAAAATGGGCCAAAGAACTCAACAGACATTTCTCCAAAGAAGACTTACAGATGGCTAACAAACATATGAAAAGATGCTCAACATCACTCATTATCAGAGAAATGCAAATCAAAACCACAATGAGGTACCATTATACGCCAGTAGGATGGCTGATATCCAAAAGCCTACAAGCAATAAATATTGGAGAGGCTGTGGAGAAAAGGGAACCCTCTTACACTGTTAGTGGGAATGCAAACTAGTACAGCTGCTATGGAGAACAGTGTGGAGATTTCTTAAAAACTGGAAATAGAACTGCCATATGACCCAACAATCCCACTTCTGGGCATACACACCGAGGAAACCAGATCTGAAAGAGACACGTGCACCCCAATGTTCATCGCAGCACTGTTTATAATAGCCAGGACATGGAAGCAACCTAGATGCCCATCAGCAGACGAATGGATAAGAAGGCTGTGGTACATATACACCATGGAATATTACTCAGCCATTAAAATGAATTCATTTGAATCAGTTCTAATGAGATGGATGAAACTGGAGCCGAAGTCAGCCAGAAAGATAAAGAACATTACAGCATACTAACACATATATATGGAATTTAGAAAGATGGTAATGATAACCCTATATGCAAAACAGAAAAAGAGACACAGATGTACAGAGCAGACTTTTGGACTCTGTGGGAGAAGTCGAAGGTGGGATGTTTCGAGAGAACAGCATTGAAACATGTATATTTTCTATAGTGAAACAGATCACCAACCCAGGTTGGATGCATGAGACAAGTGCTCAGGCCTGGTGTACTACCCAGAGGGAGCGGGTAGAGAGGGAGGTGGGAGGGGGGATCGGGATGGGGAATACATGTAAATCCATGGCTGATTCATGTCAATGTATGACAAAACCCACTACAATATTGTAAAGTGATTAGACTCCAACTAATAAAAATAAATGGATAAAAACAAGAGTTGGAATTTCAGGTTTGTAAGCTTGAAGGTAAGAGCAAAACTAGGCCTGTAAAAGTGTAAGGTTGAAAGGTGATTCTCTCAGCATTTTTCTTTCAGGTGAAATTTTGCAACCATGATCAAAGTCTTGTTGAAGGGCTCTGACTCTGCAAAGCACAGGTGAGTCCTGAGAACCCAGAGGGAAGACCAGGGAGATGCTGTGTGAGCCAAGTGGAGGAGGAGACATGGTTGGGTCAATTTGTATAATAACTGTATTACTGCTCATGGTTGTCTTTCTACAGAATGGAACTTGAAGGGTATTTGTGGTGGTAATGTGGAAGAGAATGCAACTCTAAGGTGTGATTTAGGGAGACAGGGTTCTCGGACCACTCATGTTGTACTGCTTATTTTGAGATGAAGGAAGGTGAATATGAACTTGGAAGAAAAGGAAAAGTGTAGAATTGTGATTTGATTTTTTCATATTTTAATGATGAAATAGAGCTATGTGTCCATGTGCTTTATTGTGCTGTAGAGTCATCTCTTCTTGCTTTTCCATTTAGAAATATCCTTTCTCACAAGACTACTCTTTCCTTGTCCTTTCACTGCCAAATATGAAAGCTTGGCATCTGGTTAGTACTTGTAGGGTATTATGTAAAAGGGACTTTGTCTTCATCTTTCAATGCTCTATGATAATCATATCCTAGTGGGCGCAAGTCTCATAGTTACTGAAGACCAAGTTCTTGCAGTGAGTGTCAGGTGGTGGGTGAGACGTGAATGCTCACGTAAACCCTCTCCCGCTACATTTTCAGGACTTGTGGTTTCCTGCTGGGAGCCATTATGCGAGATCCCTCCCATGAAGTGGTCATGAAGAAAATACCATGCAGGCAAGGCCGTCCGGGACCCCAATGACGAGGCCATGAGGAAAAACCTGACAGACAAGGCCGTCCAGGACATAAGGGACCCTCCAGGTTGGCCTCGGCCTCTGCCCCACCCTGTATCCTCCCCCCTTTTTCTGCTGTTCTTGTTTGCCCTGCTGCGGATTCTTGTGTTGCCTGCCGAGAGCTCTCCTGCTCCTCTTTCACTGAATAAAGACCAACTTAAAACCCTAATTAATAAATCTCCTGGATGCTGGTACCCTATGAAGGGGCCAGGGATGAAGGAAATGCTTCAATTCAAACCCTTTTGCTGGCATTCTGGCTTGTTTGATAAATGTGTGCTCTCATTGCACAAAATGCTCATGATTGTTCTAAACATCCTAAGCACAGTACACTAACAAAAGAAACTATTAAGCATAGGTCCCTCCGCGGGGTGAGAAAAGCTCCACAAATATTATAGCCACAAATGTGCCTAATAAAAAATAGTTTAGATAGAGATTATCTGACTTCTTTCAGGTAATTAACTTTTATTTTATTTTATTTTTTTACTAGTTGGAGGCTAATTACTTTACATCATTACAGTAGTTTTTGTCATACATTGAAATGAATTAGCCATGGATTTACATGTATTCCCCATCCCAGTCCCCCCTCCCACCTCCCTCTCCACCCGATCCCTGTGGGTCTTCCCACTGCACCAGGCCTGAGCACTTTTCTCATGCACCCAACCTGGGCTGGTGATCTGTTTCACCCTAGATAATATACATGTTTCAATGCTGTTCTCTTGAAACATCAGACCCTCGCCTTCTCCCAGAGTCCACAATCTGTTCTATACATCTGACTCTCTTTTTCTGTTTTGCATATAGGGTTATCGTTACCATCTTTCTAAAGTCCATATATATGTGTTAGTATACTGTAATGGTCTTTATCTTTCTGGCTTACTTCGCTCTGTATAATGGGCTCCAGTTTCATCCATCTCATTAGAACTGACTCAAATGAATTCTTTTTAATGGCTGAGTAATATTCCATGGTGTATATGTACCACAGCTTCCTTATCCATTCGTCTGCTGATGGGCATCTGGGTTGCTTCCATGTCCTGGCTATTATAAACAGTGCTGCGATGAACATTGGGGTGCACGTGTCTCTTTCAGATCTGGTTTCCTCCGTGTGTATGCCCAGAAGTGGGATTGCTGGGTCATATAGCAGTTCTATTTCCAGCTTTTTAAGAAATCTCCACACTGTTTTCCATAGTGGCTGTACTAATTTGCATTCCCACCAACAGTGTAAGAGGGTTCCCTTTTCTCCACACCCTCTCCAGCATTTATTGCTTGTAGACTTTTGGATAGCAGCCATCCTGACTGGCGTATAATGGTACCTCATTGTGGTTTTGATTTGCATTTCTCTGATAATGAGTGATGTTGAGCATCTTTTCATGTGTTTGTTAGCCATCTGTATGTCTTCCTTGGAGAAATGTCTGTTGAGTTCTTTGGCCCATTTTCTGATTGGGTCATTTATTTTTCTGGAGTTGAGCTGGAGGAGTTGCTTGTATATTTTTGAGATTAATCCGTTGTCTGTTGCTTCGTTTGCTATTATTTTCTCCCAATCTGAGGGCTGTCTTTTCACCTTGCTTATAGTTTCCTTTGTTGTGCAAAAGCTTTTAAGTTTCATTAGGTCCCATTTGTTTATTTTTGCTTTTATTTCTAAAATTCTGGGATGTGGGTCATAGAGGATCCTGCTGTGATTTATGTCGGAGAGTGTTTTGCCTATGTTCTCCTCTAGGAGTTTTATAGTTTCTGGTCTTACATTTAGATCTTTAATCCACTTTGAGTTTATTTTTGTGTATGGTGTTAGAAAGTGTTCTAGTTTCATTCTTTTACAAGTGGTTGACCAGTTTTCCCAGCACCACTTGTTAAAGAGGTTGTCTTTTTTCCATTGTATATCCTTGCCTCCTTTGTCGAAGATAAGGTGACCATAGGTTCGTGGATTTATTTCTGGGCTTTCTATTCTGTTCCATTGATCGATGTTTCTGTCTTTGTGCCAGTACCATACTGTCTTGATGACTGTGGCTTTGTAGTATAGTCTGAAGTCAGGCAGATTGATTCCTCCAGTTCCATTCTTCTTCCTTCTCAGGATTACTTTGGCTATTCGAGGTTTTTTGTATTTCCATACATATTGTGAAATTATTTGTTCTAGTTCTGTGAAAAATACCGTTGGTAGTTTGATAGGGATTGCACTGAATCTATAGATTGCTTTGGGTAGTATAGCCATTTTGACAATATTGATTCTTCCAATCCATGAACACGGTATATTTCTCCATCTGTTTGTGTCCTCTTTGATTTCTTTCATCAGTGTTTTATAGTTTTCTATGTATAGGTCTTTTGTTTCTTTAGGTAGATATACTCCTAAGTATTTTATTCTTTTTGTTGCAATGGTGAATGGTATTGTTTCCTTAATTTCTCTTTCTGTTTTCTCATTGTTAGTGTATAGGAATGCAAGAGATTTCTGTGTGTTAATTTTATATCCTGCAACTTTACTGTATTCATTGATTAGCTCTAGTAATTTTCTGGTAGAGTCTTTAGGGTTTTCTATGTAGAGGATCATGTCATCTGCAAACAGAGAGAGTTTCACTCCTTCTTTTCCTATCTGGATTCCTTTTACTTCTTTTTCTGCCCTGATTGCTGTGGCCAAAACTTCCAAAACTATGTTGAATAGGAGTGGTGAGAGTGGGCACCCTTGTCTTGTTCCTGATTTCAGGGGAAATGCTTTCAATTTTTCACCATTGAGGGTGATGCTTGCTGTGGGTTTGTCATATATAGCTTTTATTATGTTGAGGTATGTTCCTTCTATTCCTGCTTTCTGGAGAGTTTTAATCATAAATGGGTGTTGAATTTTGTCAAAGGCTTTTTCTGCATCTATTGAGCTACTCATATGGTTTTTATCTTTCAATTTGTTAATGTGGTGTATTACATTGATTGACTTGCGGATATTAAAGAATCCTTGCATTCCTGGGATAAAGCCCACTTGGTCATGATGTATGATTTTTTTAATATGTTGTTGGGTTCTGTTTGCTAGAATTTTGTTAAGGATTTTTGCATCTATGTTCATCAGTGATATTGGCTTGTAGTTTTCTTTTTTTGTGGCATCTTTGTCTGGTTTTGGAATTAGGGTGATGGTGGCCTCATAGAATGAGTTTGGGAGTTTACCTTCTTCTGCAATTTTCTGGAAGAGTTTGAGTAAGATAGGTGTTAGCTCTTCTCTAAATTTTTGGTAGAATTCAGCTGTGAAGCCATCTGGTCCTGGGCTTTTGTTTTCTGGAAGATTTCTGATTACAGTTTCGATTTCCTTGCTTGTGATCATTTTGTTAAGATCTTCTATTTCTTCCTGGTTCAGTTTTGGAAAGTTATACTTCTCTAAGAACTTGTCCATTTCTTCCAAGTTGTCCATTTTATTGGCATAGAGCTGCTGGTAGTAGTCTCTTATGATCCTTTGTATTTCAGTGTTGTCTGTTGTGATCTCTCCATTTTCATTTCTAATTCTGTTAATTTGGTTCTTCTCCCTTTGTTTCTTAATGAGTCTTGCTAATGGTTTGTCAATTTTGTTTATGTTTTCAAAAAACCAGCTTTTAGCTTTGTTGATTTTTGCTATGATCTCTTTAGTTTCTTTTGCATTTATTTCTGCCCTAATTTTTAAGATTTCTTTCCTTCTACTAACCCTGGGGTTCTTCATTTCTTCCTCCTCTAGTTGCTTTAGGTGTAGAGTTAGGTTATTTATTTGACTTTTTTCTTGTTTCTTGAGGTAGGCCTGTAATGCTATGAATCTTCCCCTTAGCACTGCTTTTACAGTGTCCCATAGGTTTTGGGTTGTTGTTTTCATTTTCATTCATTTCTATGCATATTTTGATTTCTTTTTTGATTTCTTCTATGATTTGTTGGTTATTCAGAAGCGTGTTGTTTAGCCTCCATATGTTTGAATTTTTAATAATTTTTTTCCTGTAATTGAGATCTAATCTTACTGCACTGTGGTCAGAAAAGATGACTGGAATGATTTCAATCTTTTTGAATTTACCAAGACTAGATTTATGGCCCAGGATGTGATCTATTCTGGAGAAGGTTCCGTGAGCACTTGAGAAAAAGGTGAAGTTGATTGTTTTGGGGTGAAACGTCCTATAGATGTCAATAAGGTCTAGCTGGTCCATTGTGTCCGTTAAAGTTTGTGTTTCCTTGTTCATTTTCTGTTTAGTTGATCTATCCATAGTTGTGAGTGGGGTATTAAAGTCTCCTACTATTATTGTGTTACTATTAATTTCCTCTTTCATACTCGTTAGCGTTTGCCTTACATATTGTGGTGCTCCTATGTTGGGTGCATATATATTTATAATTGTTATATCTTCTTCTTGGATTGATCCTTTGATCATTATGTAGTGTCCATCTTTGTCTCTTTTCATAGCCTTTATTTGAAAGTCTATTTTATCTGATATGAGTATTGCGACTCCTGCTTTCTTTTGGTCTCCGTTTGCGTGGAATATTTTTTTCCAGCCCTTCACTTTTAGTCTGTATGTGTCCCTTGCTTTGAGGTGTGTCTCTTGTAGACAGCATATATAGGGGTCTTGCTTTTGTATCCATTCAGCCAGCCTTTGTCTTTTGGTTGGGGCATTCAACCCATTTACATTTAAGGTAATTATTGATAGGTATGGTCCCGTTGCATTTATTTTGTTGTTTGGGGTTCACGTTTATACCACCTTTCTGTGTTTCCTGTCTAGAGAAGATCCTTTAGTATTTGTTGAAGAGCAGGTTTGGTGGTGCTGAATTCTCTCAGCTTTTGCTTGTCTGTAAAGCTTTTGAGTTCTCCTTCATATCTGAATGAGATCCTTGCTGGGTAGAGTAATCTAGGTTGTAGGTTATTCTCTTTCATTACTTTAAGTATGTCCTGCCATTCCCTTCTGGCCTGAAGGGTTTCTATTGATAGATCAGCTGTTATCCTTATGGGAATCCCTTTGTGTGTTATTTGTTGTTTCTCCCTTGCTGCTTTTAATATTTGTTCTTTGTGTTTGATCTTTGTTAATTTGATTAATATGTTTCTTGGGGTGTTTCGCCTTGGGTTTATCCTGTTTGGGACTCTCTGGGGTTTCTTGGACTTGGGTGGCTATTTCCTTCCCCATTTTAGGGAAGTTTTCAGCTATTATCTCCTCGAGTATCTTCTCACGGCCTTTCTTTTTGTCTTCTTCTTCTGGGACTCCTATGATTCGAATGTTGGGGCGTTTCACATTGTCCCAGAGGTTGTCCTCATTTCTTTTGATTCTTTTTTCTTTTTTCCTCTCTGCTTCATTTATTTCCACCATTTTATCTTCTAACTCACTTATCCTATCTTCTCTCTCTGTTATTCTACTCATGGTTTCCTCCAGAGTGTTTTTTATCTCATTTATTTCATTATTAATTTTTTTTTTTTTTGTCATAGTTTGCATCTGCTCATCCCAACTCCATCTCTCTCCATCCCCCTGTCCCCTTGGCAACCACACGTCTGTTCTTTTTTTTTTTTTTTAAGGAAGCAGTGATTGAACTTGTTAACCACTGTTTTATTTTATTTTATTTTATTTTTTTAATTTTTATTAGTTGGAGGCTAATTACTTTACATCATTACAGTAGTTTTTGTTATACATTGATATGAATTAGCCCTGGATTTACATGTATTCCCCATCCCAGTCCCCCCTCCCACCTCCCTCTCCACCCGATCCCTCTGGGTCTTCCCAGTGCACCAGGCCCGAGCACTTGTCTCATGTACCCAACCTGAGCTGGTTATCCGTTTCACCCTAGATAATATACATGTTTCAATGCTGTTCTCCTGAAACATCCCACTCTCTCCTTCTCCCAGAGTCCACAAGTCTGTTCCATACATCTGAGTCTCTTTTTCTGTTTTGCATATAGGGTTATCGTTACCATCTTTCTAAAGTCCATATATATGCTGGAGAGGGTGTGGAGAAAAGGGAACCCTCTTACACTGTTGGTGGGAATGCAAATTAGTACAGCCACTATGGAAAACAGTGTGGAGATTTCTTAAAAAGCTGGAAATAGAACTGCCATATGACCCAGCAATCCCACTCCTGGGCATACACACCAAGGAAACCAGAATCTGAAAGAGACACGTGCACCCCAATGTTCATCGCAGCACTGTTTATAATAGCCAGGACATGGAAGCAACCCAGATGCCCATCAGCAGACGAATGGATGAGGAAGCTGTGGTACATATACACCATGGAATACTACTCAGCCATTAAAAAGAATTCATTTGAATCAGTTCTAATGAGATGGATGAAACTGGAGCCCATTATACAGAGCGAAGTAAGCCAGAAAGATAAAGACCATTACAGTATATTTCATTATTAATTTTTAATTGACTTTTTTTAAAATTTCTTCTAGGTCCTTGTTAAACATTTCTTGCATCTTCTCAATCTTTGTCTCCAGGCTATTTATTTGTAACTCCATTTTGTTTTCAAGATTTTGGATCATTTTTATTATCATTATTCTAAATTCTTTTTCAGGTAGATTCCCTATTTCCTCCTCTTTTGTTTGACTTGGTGGGCTTTTTTCATGTTCCTTTAGCTGTTGGGTATTTCTCTGCCTTTTCATCTTGTTTAGATTGCTGTGTCTGGAGTGGGCTTTCTGTATTCTTGTGGTCTGAGGTTCCTTTTTATTGTGCAGGTTTCACCCAGTGAGTGCGGTTGGACAATTGGTTTGTCAAGGTTTCCTGGTTAGGGAAGCTTGTGTCAGCATTCTGGTGCGGGGAATTGGATTTCTTCTCTCTGGAGTGCAATGGAGTGTCCAGTAATGAGTTTTGCGATGGGTCTCTGTGTTAGGTGTGACTTTGGAGAGCCTGTATGTTGACACTCAGGTCTATGTTCCTGCATTGCTAAAGAATTTGCGTGGTATGTCTTGTACTGGAGCTTATTGGCTCTTGGGTGGTGGTTGGTTTTGGTGTAGGTATGGAAGCTTTTGGATGGTCTCTTATTCCTTAATGTTCCGTGTAGTCAGGAGTTTCCTGGTTTTCTCAGGATTTGGGCTCAAGTCTCCTGCCTCTGGATTTCAGTTTTATTCTTCCAATAGTCTCAAGGCTTCTCCAACTATATAGCACTGATAATAAAACTTCTAGATTAATGGTGAAAAGATTCTCCACCATGAGAGACAACCAGAGAGGTTCACAGAGTTACATGAAGAATAGGAGAGGGAGGAAGGAGATAGAGGTGAGCAGGAGGAGAAAAAGGGGACTCAAGAGGAGAGAGACAGATCTACGCAGTTATCTGTTCCCAAAGTGTTCTCCGTAGCCCAGACACCCACAGATTCACAGAGTTGGATTGGGAAGAGAAGGGGAATGGAGGAAATAGAGGTGTTCTGAGGTAGAAAACAGAGAGTCAAAAGTGGGAGAGTATCACCACACTCCTGAATAGAAATGGGAACTGAATATTGGATTCTTAAATGACCAAAATGTATATCACATACTACTGAAAAACAGAGATTGAAAATCTAGTGTAGAGGTTAGACTCTTTGAAATACAATATTTAAAAACAAAAACACACAAAAAAATTAGAACTGTATATGAAGTTCGGTTTAAAAATAGGGTTTCTCTCTCTCTCTCTCTTTTTTTTTTTTTGGCAAGGTTATAGTGAAATGAAAATGAAAGTTAAGGAATAATAGAGGAGTATTAGAGGACTCTAAAAGGAAATAGGAGAGAAAAACAAGAAAAAGAAAAAAAAAAAGAAAAAAAAAAAAATTTTTTTTTCCCTAATTAAAAAAATCGTAAAAATATATGAAAATGAAAGTTGAGGAGTAATGGGGGAGTAATAGGGAATTATAAAAGAAAATAAAAGAGAAAAAATAAAAAAAAATTTAAAAAAGGAAAGAAAAAAAATTTTTTTTTTAATTAAAAAAAAATATGTACATATATATCTAGGAATTTCTCTGGAGTTGTTGCGGTCAGCGTAGGTTCAGTTCAATTTCAGATAGCTCCTCTTTCCAGCTTACACTTCTCGATATCTGTAGGCCCCTTCCGGTGTAGTCGGTGTTACCTTCAGGGATTTTAATCTGTTGCACCGGTCCTTTCTGAAGCGGTTTCCTTTGTTTATTTGGCTTCTGTTTGCCT
>NW_027224397.1:0-66201 GCF_023699985.2 Odocoileus virginianus | reverse complement strand
AGCACCGTCCATTCCCTTCTGGGGCCTGCTGTCAGCTGCTGACCCCAACAGGAGGGCCTAGCAGGCTCCATGGGGCCCCAGTTCTGGCACTGCCAGGACTCCTGAGTGCTAGGGCTATTGCAGGCCCAGGCAGGCAGCCCCTCACCCAGTAGGTTAGATACTGCCACGGTTCGGAGCCCATAGCAGGCAGATTCTGCTACAGAGCCCGAAAGTCATGCTGGGAGGCAGGAGGCACACTCCCCACCCTCATCACAAGATTCCCTGGAGAGCCGGCTGCAGTCCATCTGGCCGGGAGGGCTGTCCTGTGGCTGACACCTCGGCACCCTCATCCTGTGCTCTGTCTGTTGTGGGGAGCATTCCGTAGGGACTGATCAAGGAGTCCTCAGAGACTGAGTTTTCTCTTCTTCCACTGGAAAAACAGCATAGAACGTTTCATGTTGAATCCTCTTGTGAGGTCTTTCAGGACACATCCCTCTCCCCTTTCCCCAAGTCACGGCTCTTCACTGCCCACTGCCTCAGAGCGCAGGAGAGGTGGTGAGAAGCAGAGGGCAAGAGCAGGGCCAGCTCATGGATGGATGGCTCATGGATGGACGGAGCAGGCCAGCTCTGGAATCAGAAGCCAGGAAAATACCCCAAGGGTGGTCGTTGTATTCCTTCTCTGGGGATATTGCCTCAAGAACCAGTGAGACTGGGCAGCTGCCCCAGAGGAAGCCAGTGGCTGAGCATGGCCCTGCCCTTGGCTCCTCCCTTCCCCACATGGATTCCCCTGTTGCTGTTCTCATTGGGTGAAAGACTGACTGACCTTGGGTCTCTTGCTGAGCCCTCCACAAACAAGCCCTGTCTCTCACCAGGGATTTCTGGGACTCTTAAGTCCTCGGTCCAGAGAAATGCTGTTAGGGAGGGAGCCCAACAGCTGTGCCCCAGGCTCAGGACCCTCTCTCGTGCGTGGTCCTGATCTTCAGCATCCAGCCCCTCAGGCCCGCTCTGGTCTGGCCCACTCCTGATTGGAACAAGTCTGAATGAATTAGGCTTCTCAAAGTATTCCTGAGCCAGCCTGAGCTCTTGAGTGCTCAGATGTGGGCAGAGACGGAGGTCTCCAGACCCGCATACTTGCTAGGGGGGAGTAGATGCCATGATAGGATCAAGACTGGCTTCCTTCTTGCCAGAAGTGTTGGAATTGCCATGGGCCTGTAGCAGAAAGTGGAGTGCAGTTCTGCCCCTCCCTCCATGGAGATTCTGAGTCCTGTGAAACTTAAGAAACCCTCTGAGTACTCGCTGGCTGCTCTGCTTTCTCTGGAGGGTGATGTGGGCAGGCAGGCAGGGATGATGTGGGACCCACCTGGGCAGCACAGAGAGCCTGAATCCCAAGGTCCCAGAACCCCTGCTGGGCTGAGCTTCCCAGACCCCAGGCTCTGCCGGCTAGCCCGTCTGTGGAAGGGAATGCCGCCTTGGGACACCTGTTCCCAGCACCAGGATGTGCCTAAAGATAGCCAGAGCGTAGTTTCCTTCGTGCCCTTTGACCTTTGACATCTGCCCACTGCTGCTGCATCTGAGGCTCCATAGCAGGTCCCCTGGGCACCCCCAGTGTTTGCTCGAGATTCTATTCCTGCTTCTTTCTCAGTTCTGCTTATGACCCTGGGCTACACTATTCTCAGGACTCAGTTGGAACCAGTGCTGCCTCCATGTAGCGCTTGTCTCTGAGGAGCGCCATCCCTCTTAGCTAACCTGGGCAGCTGTACCTGGACTTCATTAGCTGCCCAGGGTCCCCTAAGGGCAGATCATGAAGGATGCTCCTTCTCTAGAGGCCAAGGTGGGGCAGAGCAGAGGGAGCTGAGGGCCATGTGTGTAAACCAGGGGCACTTGGGCCCTCCCAGGTCTGTGACTTCTGTTGCCATTTGTGTCCTGGGATGCGGGAGTAGGCAGCTGGCCCTGGCCATGAGGTCCTCACTTCCATCCCCCTTTGCCCCAGGCTTGGGTGTGAAGACATGGGCCCCCTGGGTCTCCTCGGTGCTTACCATGTGTCGTCCTTGGAGCCTCTGCTGGGCTCTCCATGCGGCAGGTTCCTCGTGGAGGGCAAGCCACTTCCCAGCACGTGCCCTGGCCCACATGCCTGCCACACGTGTTCCTGCCCCCCACTCCCAGCCCAGATGGTCTCTGCCAGGCCAGCTCAGCTGCCTCCCTCATGCCTCAGCAGCTCCTAGGACAGGGCCATGCAGGAACCCAGCTGGCCAGGGTGTTTCCAAGCCTGGGAGCAGCTGGGATGGTTGGCAGCACCAGGGATGGGGGTGGGGGTGGTTCCTTTCATGGAGACCTAGTGCCTCTATTTATACACATGTAGGGTCAGGTTGCCTGGGGCTCAGAGGACAGGGAGCTGGTAGAGAGGAGCTCAGGACAGGAGAGCCCCACTGCTGCTGCTAAGTCGCTTCAGTCGTGTCTGACTCTGTGTGACCCCATAGACGGCAGCCCACCAGGCTCCTCTGTCCCTGGGATTCTCCAGGCAAGAATACTGGAGTGGGTTGCCATTTCCTTCTCCAATGCATGCATGCATGCTAAGTCGCTTCAGTCGTGTCCGACTCTGTGCGACCCCATGGACAGCAGCCCACCAGGCTCCTCTGATCACGGGATTCTCTAGGTAAGAATACTGGAGTGAGTTGCCATTTCCTTCTCCAAGAGCCCCACTGGGTCAGCTTTAATCCCACAGTCTCACATGACATCCAACTGAGTCCCCTCCCCTGTGCCTGCTCCCCACTCGTATAGTATCTTGGGCAGATAGGCCTTGGTGAGTCTTACTGGTCTCTCCCCACATCTCTGCTGCATTGGGTGCCTGTGCTACTGGGAAGCCTCATGATGAATAAGAGCAGAGTCACCCAGGGTAGGGCTCCAGATGCTGGAGCATCGAAGTCGTCCTAGAAGGCTTTGAAAGCACCAGAGGCCGCCTGGGGCTGTCCCACCCTGACCTGTTCTGCTGTTTGACTAAGGTGTTTAGCTGCTTCTTGTCTGCAGCAGCCATCACAGAGCCTGGCGCACAGTGGATGCTCACCCAGCCCGGGTCCTGGCATGTGGCAAGTGCTCAACCAGTGTGGGCTTGACACATCCTGGGAGCTCAGCAAGCACAGGGTTTGGCATGCACCGGGCCCTCCCTTGGTAGAAGGCTTGTCACTTACCAGGCATTCTCCTAGCATGAGTCCTGGCACGTGACAAGTTCTCACCCAGTATGACACGGCACACACTGGGCACTCGCCTAGCACAGTGTTAGGCGCACAGTGCGTGCTCACCCTGCTCAGGGCTGACCATATCCTGGGTCCTCACCTGGCCCAGAATTTGGCATACATGGGGCACTCATCTCGTGCAGGACCCAGCAAACCACCAGGGCTCCCTGGCATGGGGCTGGCACACAGTGGGTCTCTCCCAGCACTGGACTTGGCAAACACTGGGTGCCTTCCTAGTGTGGTTTGACACACAGTAGGTCTTCTCCTGTCTTAGGCACCAACACACAGTGGGCACTCTCCTTAGATGACAAGGACTAGCACAGAGGAGGTGCTCTCCTAGCCAGGCCAGCCTGCACAATGACTGGATGATCCTAGATTCACAACTACAGCCTCCCCAGTGAAATGGACAATATCTAGATCCAGAGGAAAAGGCCCAACCTCCTCAGGCTTCCTCTCTGGACCTAGGGCCTGCCCTCCATTCCACTTGGCCTCCCTCCCCACCCTGGCCTCCCTGGAGCCCACCGACTCAGCTCTGTGGCCTCCCCTCCCCTCACACAGCTTTCCAGCAGCCCCACCACCCCAGCACGTTGCAGTCCTGCCTCAGCAGGACCTTCCCTCGGAGTCACAGGTCACAAACAAAGCCCCTCGACTCCTTGGCCCTCTGGAGGAATGCCTCCTCTTCTTCAGAAAAGTCAGAGGCGGGCTTGGGGGAGCCGGCCTCCCTGAGTGGGACTAGAGCAGCTGGATACCACTAATGAGGCCTCATTACGGCCAGGACCCAGCAGGGCTGCTGCCGCCTGCTGTCCCCATGGCCAGAGCCAGAGAAAGCTGTCCAGCCAGGGCTGCCTGTTCTGGGCACCTGGCCCAGGCCAGGGCAGCCAAAGCCCAGAGCCTACCCTGGGTGGAAGTGAACATTTGGGCATCATGGGTGACTGGGCCTTCCTGGAGCCAGTGGCCCAGCCAGGGGCTTGGCCCTCAGTCTGGACTCGCAGGAAGTCAGCAGAAGTCAGCAGAGTGTGTCTGGGGACCCGGCTGCATGAGGCTGGCCTGGAAGCAGCTCAGTCGCTAGGGTCTGAGGCCATTCTCTTGGGAGACTTGCTTGAGCCAAGATCACTCCCCATCTTCTCTCCCAAAATGGGCATAGTAGCATACCCACCTCGAGGGGCTGTTGGGAGGATTAAATGAGTTAATATATATTAATATGAAGTGTTTAGGACAGCATCTGGCTCACAGTAAGCACTTCATATATATTATCTATTACTATTATTTATAATGCTCACTAGCTTCAAAGATGGGTAGATATGATCCCCATTTTAGAGATAAAGAAACTAAGACCAGACAAGTAAAGTAACTTGCCTAAGGAGGGAGATCCACCAGAGCTGGGCTGGAACCCAGCTCTGTCTGACTAAAGACTTTCCCTTTAGACATAATGATGTGGGGACTCCCCTGGTCGTCCAGGGGCTAGGAGTCCGCCCCCAGTGCAGGGGACACAGGCTCGTTGCCGCTGGTCAGAGAACTGAGGCCCCACATGCCACAGAGCAGCTAAGCTGTTGCACCACAACTAAAGAGCCCGTGCGCTGCAACTTAGATCCAACGCAGCCCAATAAATATTTTTAAAATAGTAATAACACAAAAGTTAGTATCATCCTGCCATGTTCCCATTGGGGTCAGCACACTTACCAAACTCACAGGGAAGCTGTCCTTTACATCAGAATTCATGCTTGATCTTAGATTACAAGATCCTACTCTAGTACCAGACCCTTTGCCCACCCATCAGTTTCCAAAAACTGGAAGCTGTGTCTTCCCAGCACCAGGACACTCGTGCCCGCCTTCCTGGTCACTGGTTTGTGGTGTCTCAGCACCCACTGGAGACTGGCCAGTGAGTGTGGCCTCAGAGAAGAGGCATTGAGGGTCAGAGTGACAGTCTACGCAGATCACTCAGCACTGTTTCTCAGAGGGACCGCCTCAGGTTCAGCTGACGCAGTGCTCATCCTCAGGGGTCCGTGTTCTGCAGCTGCCCTCTCAGCTAATGCTATCTTTCTTCAGACAGGTGAGAGCGCAGTTCACCAGGCCACCACTCTTTTGCACAGTCAGTCCCATTCTTCTGTGAGGACACATCTACCATCTTGGCTGGCTGGAGATCCCCAAGTCCGGGGGGATTGCTCAGGGCCCATCACCCTCGGCCCTCAGCACTCTGCGGAGTCTGAATGCTCTGGGAGTGCCCTGTGGCTCCATCCCCTTCTCCCTGCCCCTTCACCCTCTCTGGGGCCCAGTGGTACCCAGCCTTGTGACCAGGGGCCCACCCGGTGCCAGGCCTGTCTGCTCAGAAGCATCTGGGCCCAGCCCCCACTCTAGAATGGGAAGGAGCTGCCCTCTGTCTGTCCTGGGCCCGCTCTGCCTCACCTGTGGTTGTGAGTGTGTGTATGTGTCGTTTGTTCCCATCACTTGCTGGGAACGAGGGAGAAACACAACAAGCCCCCCGCCTCACTCCAGCTGTGGAGCCCCCGCGCTGGGGGACATGGGGACAGCCGGAGCGGGAGGGCTGGGGAGGGGGAGGCAGAGCTTTGGGAGGAGATGAGGTATAGTAACGGATGCTGCCCAGCAGGCAGTGGAAGAGGCAGGGGATGCATCAGTGTCGCCTGGAGCTGGCGGAAGTGTCGATGAGTGGAGATGCACACACTCCACTCCAAGTGTTCACCCCAGGATGGCGGCGGCTCAGGGACCTGCGGACCCCTCTTCGCCAGAACAGGTCAGTCATTTTCCAGGAGGCCGAGCCCCCTCTCTGGTGCCAGGCAGACTGGGAGGCAGGACTGGGGGTGGGGAGAGGGGCTGAGTGGTCTGTGCCAGGGAGGGGCAGGCACAGCCAGCCAGAGAGGCAAACACCAGCAAAAGTGACGCAGAAAGTTGCAAGTGTGCAAAGGAGCAGGAAGAGTTGGCTGTGTGGCGGGGGCGCGGGGGAGGAGAATGGGGGTGTGGGCCCCCCGCCCAAGGACCTGCAGAGAATCTGTTCTGTGCATCCAAGCTGCATTGTCCTAGCTCCCGGGGAGACGGGCCGGAGGTGCCCAGGACTTGTACTAATCAATTCAGCCCCATTGTCTGCGCCATGGCAGTTACTCCTATGGGGAGAGTGGGTGAGGGGCAGGGGGACTTGGTACAGGGGCTGCGTGGGGAGGATGGGGGAGGGGGCGGGTGAGCGTCTCAGCTGGGAGGTGACAGACCCTGCGGAATGGTCACCAGTGTCCAGGATGAGGGCCTGGGTGGGGTGGGCACCACCGGTGTGCCCTCGTCCCTGGAAGCCGGGTATGGGCGGGGATGGCAGGCACAATGTGGCTGATGGCAGTGAGGGAGAGGGGACTGGGACCTTCTTTCTCTGCAGTGCATCCTGACTTGACCTCCAGAAGGCAAGAGAAGGCATGTCTTCTGGGGAGACCTGGGTTGGGTTTGGGAGTAGCATTATGCAGGGCTGCCCTCCACCCTCAGGACTGCCAGGGTCAGCAACCAAAGCCACTTCCAAAATGCCAGCCTGCTGTCAGCTGACTGGGGCAGAGGCTGCTCATGGCTGCCACAGTGCGAGGCAGGACTGCTGGGCTCCAGGGCAGAGACAGTGCCCACCCAATGGTCCTGTCACTACTCCCAGGGTCTGGAGTGGAGCCTGGCGTGCCTGGGCCGCATCTCCTGTCCGGCATCCACAATATTGGCGGGTCAGTACTGGCAGAGCCCTCTGCCAGTCAGGGCTCTGGGATGAAACAGCACCGGGCACGTCCTTGCTTCTCTCACCTCCCATGTGAGGGTCTGATCTCCTGAGAGGTGCCGTGAGGTTTTCCTTGAGGCAGGAGACACTCATAGCCCCTGCATACTGCTCGAGTCTGGGGAAGATTTTCCCATGGTCCCGCTCCTCCAGCCCGGCCCTTGACTCTTTCACGTGTCTGGATCAGGGAGCCAGTTGAAGGATGGAAGGCTCTGTATTGCAAGGCAGGTGCTACCTCAGAAAGACAAGTTGGGGAACCAAGAACCAGGGGGTGTGAGGTCATGGGGTCTCCCGGGGCAGCCACAGTTTACGGTTTACAGTCATGGTTGTTCTGCCTGAATTCCCCCACTGGAGCTCAGAGAAGGCTGCCAGGGATCTGGATTTGGCTCAAGGTCAGTCTGGGATGTAGGGTCTTGCCCGTTCGCCTCTGCAAAGTTTCTTAGATAGGACTTCATCCCTTGAGCAAACCCTGGGGCTGCAGAGTCCTGGACAAGAAGCCTGCCGGCTCCCAGCAGGGCCTGCCCGTCCTGGCCTGCTCCAGGAGTCCTCAGTGTCCACTGAGAGCAGAAGAGAGAGCGCTCGATTCACAGAAATATCCAGTGGACACTGCTCTCGGAGGGCGGGAGTTGGTAGCCTGAGCACAGCCATCTCCCAGAGTAGAAAGCTGGGCTGCCTCTGAGTCTGGACACGAAGAAGGGAGGGGCGCCCCTGCGGTGCGGGGTGGGAGGGCGGCCTCTGGGAGTGGGTTCTGCAGCATTGTGTCCTCTTTACACTTTGCTGTAGTTTCCAGTTTTTTTTTTTTTAATGATAAGCTCATAATTGGAAAGAAAGCAATACCATTTTTTTTTAAGTTGTTTAGAAAGCCAGTGGGAGCTAATGGAAAATACAGGAGAGAGTCAGAAATAGCAAATTCCAGGCAAGGCAGAGCTACAGAATCTAAGGAGATCTATTGAGGTTGTCTCTCTATCCCCTGATTTTATAGCTAAGGTCTCTCAATGCTGAGAGTGGAAGAGGTTCGGACTCCTGGGGGTGCAGGTTCTAGAATGCTAGGATGCTAAACCCCAGTGTGAGATCCCCGCCCTGCCAAGTCCAAGGTGTGGGGGGAGCTCTGGTTTCTGCCCTCGGAGGTGAACTGCCTGATTTCCAGGAGCTCACCCGGAGCAGATAATAAAGAGAGGGCAGAGGGCTAGGGAAAGGACTTACATAAGCAACTGCTCAGAGTGGCTCACCCTCCTGGGCAGGAATTGGGTGGGAGGTTGTGAACCCAAGACAGGTCACAGATCCTTGTGCAGGCATGGACACTGCTGCCTCAATGAATGCTTCGAAGGACAGGGGTGCTGAGGGTCTTACGTGTGTATGTCTTTGCATGGCAGATGTCGTGGAGGATGATCAGCCAGCCCACCCACACAGCTGTGGAAGGCACGTCCCGTAGCCTGCATCCTGCTGGGCCTGGGGAAGATTGGGCACAGGGCGAGGCAATCCCCACCCTGGAGGTCACCCATGAGGCCCATGACGACGAGTCAGAGGTGAGGGTAGGGGCTATCCAGGGAGCCCGAGGAGGAGGGACCAACCCAGAAGGGCACCAGGCCCCTCTGGTTTAACTCACCACCCAGGTGTGAGCGAGGGAGGGAGGTTGGGAGGGCATTGAGGGGCAGCAGACAGTGGGAGATGGGTGATGGGCAGCAGGAGCCTGGAGCCTGGCCAGTCGGCGGGGCCGAGGTGGGTTAGGCAGATGGGCCACCAATCTGGGTCAAACCCATGAGCACAAAGAGATTCTTTTGTGGGCACCTCAGAGCCAACAACCTCTGCAGGGACTGTTACTATCAGTGACAGGCCTTCCACCCAGCAGGTCAAAAAGAATGGAGGGCTTAGAATGAGGAAAATTATGCAAGGAGAAAAAAACTTGTGCGGCATTGGAAAAGTCTCGCCAGCCTTGGGCATTGCTGTCCAGGAAGGAAGTGGAGGGGAGTCTCCCAGAGGAGGGCTGGAAGGGAACTAGAGCCCCCAGGAACCCCCACAGAGGGACCCTGCCCTCCAGTGTCCTTGGAGGAAGGTGGGCTTCCTCTGTCCTTTGCTGAGCGCCACGCCCTCACCAGTCAGACTGGCTGCCCATAGCTTGCACTGGAATGAAAAGTCAGAGGCCTGGCTGTGGCGCAGGCCCCCTCAGCAGCATCCCTCCGCAGCTCCTGAATGGGGCTCTGCAGGGCTGGGGTACAGGGCCAGGGAGCAGCCGCTGGTGCTGCACCATAGTAGGTGCTTGTAAACCTCCGTGAATGATGCACACAGGCTCTGCTGGTCGGCTCTGGGTGCCCTGTGAAGGGTTCCTGGTACTGGGCCCCAAACCTCCCAGGACCACTGAGGCTCAGGGTCTCCTCTGGGCAGTGCTGGGTGGGAGGTGACACCTTTGTGCAGGACAAGGGTGTCTGTGCAGTAGTGCCCACGTGCTGTGCAAGCCCGAAGTGGCCCCCCAGATGCGCCCACTCAGAGCAAAGGGTGCGTGGCTAGGAGGGCCACCATCAGGTGCTGGGGCCTCTGGGCCTGCCTTCCCAAATGGGCCCTCCTGGAAGGCGCAGGCCCGGTGAGACCATCCCCCCACTCTGCGCCTGTGGGTCAGTGTGAGTCCAGCAGCATGTCAAAGCCCCTGGCCCATTTGTTTGCCTTCGCGCCTTGAATCTGTCTCTTTCAAACTGAGGGTCAGTGTCACTACCAGCGCTGTCCCTCAGAGGTCGTGTGGCTATGTCTCTGATCCTGGGTGTCCGCAGGGACACCTGGCCATTTCTCTCAGGAGAACAGCCCACCTCTGGGAGACTGTCTCTGTCACTCAGGGACTCTCTGGGCTTCTCTGTTGGTGACTCTCGGGGTCCTCCCTTGCCTCTGAGACTCCTCTGACCCCTCAGGCTCTGGCTCAGGGTGGCTGACTCAGTGGGAGGGGTGGAAGGGACGTGGCATGGGGGATGGGTGTGCTCACACTTATAAAGGGCCTCAGTGGGTTAGTCCCAGCTGTGGGGTTGGGGTCCTCAGTGGGGCTTCGGGGAGCTCCGCAGCTCCCCAGGCAAACCTGCATCCTTCCTTTGGGGCGAACCCCCTCATCAGCCCTTCCTGACCAGCCCCCTCTTCTGCAGCCCATGCTCTCTCAGCTCAGAGACCCTTTTCTGGAGTCACTCCCTCTAGTTCCCCTGAGGGAACTGGAACTAGAACTGCCCAGAGTCTGTCCTCCAAGTCAGGCATGGTGCCTACAACTCTGGTCTCCTTCCCCAACTCATGGGCAGCATCCCCCCCTGCCCAGCCCAGGTCAGCCTCCCCAGGGCTCCCCTCCCCAGTCATGGGCAGTCAGAGGTGGCTCCCCTGGCCTTCCCATCCTGAGTCCCAGAATGCCTTCCTCAGGTCTGGCCCAGCTCAGTTGCTTCCCCTTCTTGTACCCTACAGCCCTGACCACCAGGTGCCCCCTAGAAAAAGCCTTCAGCTGGGGGAGGGGTCCAGTGTCCCCTCCCCCACAGCCAGCTGCCATGGGCAGCGTGCTCAGCCTGGTGATATGGTGGCGGCGGGTTGGGGGGCTGTCTGGACACAGGCCCCTTTGTGCCCAAGCCAGCTTGGCTGCGTGGTATGAGGCACAGCTGCTCCCAGATCCTCACCCAGAGGGGAGAGGGGAGGCTTTGGAGGGACTGGGGCTGGGGGGCTCTCAACTCGAGCTCCGTCTCAGTGTCCCACCTCTCAGATGCTGGCAGCAGCTCCTCAGGTGGGCTGGTGCCCCCAGCACCCGGGGGCTGGTGAGGGAGGCCCCACTTGGCACCCTCTGGCAGCCACTCTTCCCTCTGTGCTCCTCCGCCAGGCCTGCCTGCAGCTCCTGCCTGCAGAGGGAAGCCCAGGGTGGGGGTGGGCTCCTGGAGGGTCCACGGTGTCCCCACTGGGGGAGGCCTGAAGGGTCAGGCCCCTCATGCCAGTGCCTTGCTGATGGTGGCTTTTCTTCTGTCTGCACAGAACGGTGCCGTGCCCAGCGAGGCCACCGAGAACCATAGCTGCCAACAGGGCAACTGGCGCAACCAGATCGAGTTTATACTGACGAGTGTGGGCTATGCCGTGGGCCTGGGCAATGTCTGGGCTTCCCATACCTCTGCTATCGCAACGGGGGAGGTACCCAGTGGGCACAGGGCAGGGACCACCCACGTGGATAGAGCCCAGCCACCAGGGCCCAGCCAGCCCCTTCCGGCACAGACCCCACTCCAGACAGGCTGGCCTCTGGCCCTAATCTCCTTTGCCCCCACCCCTGGCTTAGGTACCCTTTACCCCCTGACCTTGGCAGCCTGATCCCTCGAGGGGAGAAAAGTTAGGAAAGCAACCCAACCTCCCAAGTCTCAGTTTTATACCCCCTGCATTTCAACAGCTGCCCCAAAATGAGTCGGGGGATATTTGAGGACCCCATCAGCTAATGTATGTGAAATTGCTTGGTTAAGTCATCAATTCCCACCCAAACATGGTGGCTCTGGGACCTGGGTTCAGCTCAGAGCAGATTTCCTGGGAACCCCTGTCAAGTTCAAAAACAGGCCGTGAGCAGTGTGCCTCAGACTGAGGCTCCAGTCCAGGGCATGGCACACCCTCCTGGAAGCCCAGCCAATTGCAAAGGTTCTGCTGTCGGGTTCTGAGCAGGAAGAGGGTGGGATCCCCCAAAGCCGGCCCTGAGCCAGCCCTCTCCCTGCCCACCAGGAGACTTCATGATCCCCTTCTTCATCATTCTCATCTTCTGCGGGATGCCCCTCTTCTTCATGGAACTCTCCTTAGGCCAGTTTGCAAGTCAGGGCTGCCTGGGGTTCTGGAGGATCAGCCCCATGTTCAAAGGTGAGGCCCGGATGGGATACACACACACACGGGCCTCTGGGGGCCGTGCTGACTCCCCCATCTGTATAAAGACTGCCAACCCCTATGGAACCTGGGTGTTGACCCCAGGTCCACATCAATGGCCAAGGCCAGGGACACATGCTGGGATCCATTGTTTACTTGGCCTCCACCCTCTCCTCCTACCACGTGCACACACAAAAGCCCTTTGCCCGCTCCCCCACTTAGCCCCCAGCTCGCTTCTGCCAAGGCCTGTGAGTGTGATCCGGGACTCCAGAGCCCCTAACCCACCACCACCATGGTAGAAAAAGGTGCCAAAGGCATGCTGGTGAGTACAGGGACCAGACTGCAGCGAGGGGGTGGGGGGCATGAGCACCGTCCATCCCTTCTGGGGCCTGCTGTCAGCTGCTGGCCCCAACAGGAGGGCCTAGGAGGCTCCATGGGGCCCCAGTCTGGCACTGCCAGGACTCCTGAGTGCTAGGGCTATCGCAGGCCCAGGCAGGCAGCCCCTCACCCAGCAGGTTAGATACTGCCACGGTTCGGAGCCCACAGCAGGCAGATTCTGCTACAGAGCCCGAAAGTCATGCTGGGAGGCAGGAAGCACACTCCCCACCCTCATCACAAGATTCCCTGGAGAGCCGGCTGCAGTCCATCTGGCCGGGAGGGCTGTCCTGTGGCTGACACCTCGGCACCCTCATCCTGTGCTCTGTCTGTTGTGGGGAGCATTCCGTAGGGACTGATCAAGGAGTCCTCAGAGACTGATTTTTCTCTTCTTCCACTCAAAAAATAGCATAGAACATTTCATGTTGAATCCTCTTGTGAGATCTTTCAGGACACATCCCTCTCCCCTTTCCCCAAGTCATGGCTCTTCACTGCCCACTGCCTCAGAGCACAGGAGAGGTGGTGTGAAGCAGAGGGCAAGAGCAGGGCCAGCTCATGGATGGATGGCTCATGGATGGACGGAGCAGGCCAGCTCTGGAATCAGAAGCCAGGAAAATACCCCAAGGGTGGTCGTTGTATTCCTTCTCTGGGGATATTGCCTCAAGAACCAGTGAGACTGGGCAGCTGCCCCAGAGGAAGCCAGTGGCTGAGCATGGCCCTGCCCTTGGCTCCTCCCTTCCCCACATGGATTCTCCTGTTGCTGTTCTCATTCGGTGAGAGACTGACTGACCTCGGGTCTCTTGCTGAGCCCTCCCCAAACAAGCCCTGTCTCTCACCAGGGATTTCTGGGACTCTTAAGTCCTCGGTCCAGAGAAATGCTGTTAGGGAGGCAGCCACACAGTTGTGCCCCAGGCTCCCTGATGTCTGGGACACCTGACCTCAGTGAAACAATAAAATTCTTGTTCTGAAAGCCCCTGAGATTCAGGAGTCTGTTAACAGCCTAGACTAGCCTAATCCTGTTCTAAGTCTCAAGAAGGTCACATGTCCTAAGAAGACATGTCCTATTATTGTGGAATAGGTTCCAAAGAACCTCCCAGATTGAAGCAAAGCAAGGGATTACTCTTTGCACCACAGTGTTATTGGCTTCAAAAACTACAAATTTTGCTCCCACCAAAGATGCATGACCAAGTTCAAGTTGGTCTAGATACCACATAATGGATGTTCTTCCATTAGCATGCTGAACCAGTTTCTCTAAGGACTTGGTGGTATGGAAGTTTAAACATTTTGTTCTTACTACACATGTCCCTAACATCTTTCAAAAGTGGAAAATATAATATCCATTATTTCAGTCTCTGAGGGACTTTGTGCTTTCCTACTGCTATGCTGACAGGAAGGGTCAGGTGCAGGCAGAGTCTTCTGTGTGCCCTAGGAGACCAGGTCAACTCACAGTGTCTTGGAAGGATAGAAGCCACCCTTGCCATCTTCTCCAGCCCTGGTCACCTCCAGAGCTCAGGACAGAGGGGACCTGAGGGCAGCGAGTTTCCATAGGCAACACAGCAACTGTGATGAGGAGAAAGCCTGGGATCTTTGCACTCTTCCCAGAGTAGCTAAAGCAAGGGTTTGGGATTCATCAAGTCAAGGAGAAGGAGGAAGAAGAGGAAAAGGAGGGACAATGAACAGACAGGATGGAGGATGGACACACAAAAATTATTTTTTAATGAAGTAATTCTTTTCACTGCCTAGGCAAATGAATTCTGTGAAATTCTTCTATAAAAAACAGTACACTGTTTTGTTTTTACTTAGTTATCACCATCATTAGGTTTTGATGCAAGTGGAAATTTACAATAAAATGAAAACAAATAGCATCAAGGATCACATACAATTCTATGATAAGGTGATTTGTAATTCAGGCAAAGTACTGCTTGAGGCTCACATCTTGATTTCCCACTCCAGTTGCTGGTGATGCTATTTAAGGAAGCAGGAAATATACAGATGAAGAGAAAAATAACTATCACTAGGGTAAAAAAGACCATTATAAGAATATAAATAACAAATTTATAATGTATTGCAATACAAATAAGCAGTATTTTTAGTATAAAAGCTGCATTTGCATTGTTTAGTAACAAATGTGATTGAAATACATCAGAAACATGTTAAAGTTGTGTGAGTCACATACATACAGTGTCACAGTTCACATGAAGGTGTACTGGGAATAAGCCATCTGAAGGTCATGTGTCCAGATATGAAACTATCAAAGGCCTTTCAAGCAAACTTCCTGGTTCAGGAAAGAAGCTCAAAAAGCTGCCCCATCTAGGTCCATCTGACTTGACTCCACATTTGGTTTTCAAAATAAGCTATAATCTTCTAAAGGAGAGCATAATGTAGACTGATATAAACAGATACTGAACAAGAAGGAACTTTTCTATTGGCACAGAAGATTTACATCACTATTTTCCCAAATGTTATTATTTGAAAGGATGGATGAACCACACATTTATAATACTGGCAGAAATAACACTTTAGCACTGAGAGAAAGGACATATAAAAACTACTGATGCACATTAGTAATAGCACCAAGTCACCTCCTTCCTTTTCCTATTTCGTGCCAATTTGAGGTTTTAGGCTAAAATTTCAGGTATGTCTTATTTCTATTCTTTTGGACTCTCTAATGTTTGCCTTTCTATAAAACATGCTCCACTCTTAAAGGACTTGGTAATAAAATGTCACGTGCCAATTACTTGCCTTAAAAGACAGTTTTATCAGCTACCCAAGTTATATATACCCAAATCATGGAGAAACATCACAGCTATCAACAAGGATTTGGGCCATAAAAGAGTCAAAATTTGGCTTTCTCCAATGTCAATGTCAGCCTGGCCAAAGCTTGCTTGCTTTTTATCAAAGTAGTTATTTTGGATTTGGATTTCTTCTTGTAGTCAGAGAGGATTGTGACTAACAGGGATCTTGTGCCAAGGTCAAGCTACAGGTGTATACACATGGGTGCCCGGCTCTGAGCTGAATGAACCAGCCTCTCATCCCATTCATACTTACAGTTTAAAGGGCAAGAAAGAAATGGACTGCCTATATGTTGCTTCAGGATGAGATCTCTAAGCAAGCTGGGGTCATTTGCCAAGAGATGAATAATAAAAGGAAGAAACCAAGGAAACAGTAATTGGAGGTTTCAAACTTTCGAATCAGTGCATAGGCACTCCTCTCTCACTTCTCACATAGAAAGCACTGCCCCCATTCCCAAATGAATAGTTTTATTTAATTTATCTATATTGTAATATAGAGAGACATAATTCTTTTTTATTTTTTGAATCAAAATCATTTTCATGCACTTGACTTCTGGATTAAATGTATTATCTATAGGAAAAATCTATCAAATCCTATTGAAATGTTAATCTAACTTTAAATTATTTGGGGCTGATATTCTTCCTTTAGTTTTATATTCAGTAAATACTGAAAATAAACCTAAAGGCTGCAAGTAGAAAGAAATTAAATTAGACGGTGTACTTCATTCCCCAGAATATTAAAAAAATAAAATAAAATCAGTCCCCAAAGTCACATACTTCAGCTTTTAATGGATCCACATCTCCAAACTGTTTTCTCCTCTTCCTCTGATTTTTTTTAAGTATTGCTGAAAAGAAAATATATTTTTCTTATTATATAGTAAAATACTATCTGGAATCCAACTGGGAATTAGTGTTACATTTATAAAAAGCCAAAGTAAATTTTATTTTTTCATTCCATCCCCTTTAGTAAAATACTCCACTTAAAAAATTATTTCAACATGGGGGAAGTTGAGGGAAGTATTGTACAGAAAAGCCAAACTACAAAACCTTTTTGGTTCCATACTGTTGAGCTTGAATTCAACAATCTTTGACAATTTTGTTTCAGCTGATGGAAAAGAAACTGAATTCAGTGCCAGGAGGGCAGGTTCAGCTTGGCTCTGCTCCAGAAAGGTTTCCTGATATCAGGGAGATGGAGCTGCCTCCCTGGAGACACCACTAGAAAGGATGCTATGGGTGAGGAGGTGTCAGAGCCCCAGATGGTGAGAGGAGCTAGAAATGAGCACAAGCCAAGGTTTTCCTAGCCTGTCAGCTCTGTGATGGCCTCAAACTTGAGGTCGTGTTGCTGTCTAAAGAGGAAACCTATTGGCAACTCTTAATGTCACCACACTGGGGGATGAGACTAAGTCTCAGGCATTCACAGATGCTTTCACTAGTATGTGGAATCTAAAAAAATAAAATGAATAAATATTGTAAAACAGAAACAGACTTATACAGAGAACAAATTAGTGGTTACCAACTGGGAGGGGCAAGAGAGGGGAAGGGGATAAGAGGTACAAGCTACTGCAGACAGAGGGGAAAGTTAACACATTCTTTTGGTATATTCTGTAGGTATAAAATCTACAAGATACAAGGATGAAATGTACAGCATAGGGATATAACCAATATCTTACAATAACTTAAAATGGAGTATAATCTATAAAAATGTTGAATCAACCCTATTGTACATCTGAAACTAATACAGTGTTTGACATCAACTATACTTCAATTTTATTTTTTATTTTTATTTTTTTTATACTTCAATTTTAAAAGGGTCATTCAGCAGTTGAGTGCATTTAGCTTTGAAATGAAACGATAGGGCATAGGATGGCTTTCTCCATCTTGAAACTATGTTATCACACAGGACAGATCTCTGGATAGTATCCTAGCCCCACCCAGAGCATCTCCACCTCTCTCTGGAGACTCACAGACCATGCTGTCTTTGGCAGAGTCCAGGGGCATGGATGGCAAAGGTTCTTTGGGTTCTGTATTATGTACCTTGTAGAATGCTCAGTGAAACACTCACTGGTCATGGTGATTGGTTCCAACTGTGACTTAAGCAGAGCCAGTTGGAGTACTTTCCAGGAGTTTGGCCAGAGTGAGGAGGAAAAGCTTTCTCTCTTTCTACAGGGATTGTTAAACTGATAAAATGTGAGTTGGGGCTGTTGAAAGCCATTGAATCAGCATCATGGAGATGGAAACCTATCATCCTTGGGCTGAGCATGAAACCAGAACATTCTTGGATTTTTCAGTTTTGTAAGCTAATAAATTTTCCCTTTTTCCCCTAAGTTAGTTTAAACTGGGATTCTGTTACTTTTAAGAATTCTAAGGAACATAACATAGTTTGTAATTATATATGGAAGTCTGAAAGCCTTAAAAACTTCAAGAATTGAGAAGAAATACAAGCTTACTTAAACTCTCACATAAAATTCAACAAATACAAAGTCTCATGAGTCTTCAAAGGGGATTTCCCTGGCAGACCAATGGTTAAGACTCCGTGCTTCCACTTTAAGAAGTTCAGGTACAATTGTGGTCAGGAAACTAAGATCCCACAGGCCACAAGCAGGGCCAAAAAACCAAAGTATTTCTGAAAACAATAGAAATAAAAGCAAGGAAATCCAGGGTTATTGGTCCCAGAAACTGTGAAGTAGTGAAAGGATTTGAGAAGACTGCCTTGAAAGGGTTCAGGGCCATTACTGGTACACAAGAGAAACAGTGAGTGTCACTCATCCGTTTGAATGAAGGAAAATGTGTCAACTGATTAATGAAGGGCATACAATTCAAGGGAAACAGTAATTGCCAAAATGAATGTTCCCAAATGTAAGAGAGGAGATAAAAGAATGCTTGCTCAAATCTATCTAGAGGACACATTTCAAGGAATTTGGTGGTGGTGATGGTTTGGTCACCAGCAAACCAAGGGGAAATTCCCTATGAGCACAGAAGGGCATATCACAGATTTCCAAAGATACTCTATCTCATAAATTTGTCATACTTACCTGAACGTTCAGAATAATTCCTTGGAAAGTGGCAAATAGAAACACTCTGATGTTACTAATAAGACCTGGAGGGAAAACAGTGATTTTACAGTGACTGACTAGGACATTCATTACCAAACAACCTTAAAGTTAGGCCTTGCTTCTATAACCAGATATTCATAGATAAAATACAAAGCAATTGGTCAAAAGTCCTCAAAAAACAAGGATATAATTAAGAATTTTCTTTTTTTTCCTTTTATTTTTATTAGTTGGAGGCTAATTACTTTACAATATTGTAGTGGTTTTTGCCATACAATGACATGAATCAGCCATGGATTTACATGTGTTCCCCATCCCGATCCCCTCTCCCGCCTCCCTCTCCACCTGATCTTAAGAATTTTCTATTTATATTTATGTGATATAATGTAGGAAATCACTATTAATTTAGAACAGAGGTAACAAAGTCAAATGTATACACACAGCCCTCTAAAAATAGATGAATTAAATGAGTATAAGAAAACAGACATTATCAGCCAAGTCTGAAGTGATTTTTTAAAAAACCCTACTATGACAAATAATGCCACTCTAATGGCAGAAAGCGAAGATGAACTAAAGAGCCTCTTGATGAGGCTGAAGGAGGAGAGTGAAAAAGCTAGCTTAAAACTCAGTATTCAAAAAACTAAGATCATGGCATCTGGTCCCATCACTTCATGGCAAACAAAGGGGAAAGGTGGAAGCAGTGACAGATTTCCTCTTCTGGGCTCTAAAATCACTGAGGATGGTGACTGCAGCCATGAAATTAGAAGACAATTGCTTCTTGGAAGGAAAGCTATGACAAACCTAGACAGTGTGTTAAAAAGCAAAGACATCACTTTGCCAACAAAGGTTCATGTAATCAAGGCTATAGTCTTTGCAGTAGTCATGTACCAATGTGAAAGCTAGACAATAAAGAAGGCAGAGCACCTAAGAATGGATGCTTTCAAATTGTGGTGCTGGAGAAGACTCGAGAGTCTTTTGGAAAGCAAGGAGATCAAACCAGTCTATCTTAAAGAAAATCAACCCTGAAAACTCTGGAATGACTGATGATGAAGCTGAAACTCCAATACTTTGGCCACCTGATGTGAACAGCTGACTCACTGGAAAAGACACTTGTAGTGGAAAGACTGAAGGCAGGAGAAAAGGGCAACAGAGGATGAGATGGTTGGATGGCATCACTGATTCAATGGACATGAACTTGGGCAAACTCCGGGAGATGGTGAGGGACAGGGAAGCCTGGTGTGCTGCAGTCCATGGGGTCACAAAGAGTCAGACATGACTTGGTAACTGAACAACAATAACAGTGACAGTAAAACTAGTCTGTATATGGGTTGTCCCTCCCCAGTGGGAAACCCCTGGTTATATGGAAGAATATTTCATGGTACAGAATTACTAAGAGTGCCATAAGAAGTTAACAGAGGGACAAACTGTGAGAAAACACAACAATGATGTGAACTAGATCTTAGTTTAAAGAGTGATTGACTGGCCTCACCTCCAACCTTGATTGCAGCCCTGACTCACTTTCTACTTACTATAAATATGCTGTTTCCCTTGATAAACTACACGCTTCCTAGAGGCAGGTTCATTCCAGTCCAGGTTCCACACCTGGACTGTGGGCTGCGGCAATGAAACTGATGGCGCAACGTGTGAAACAGGGATGAGTCAGTTGGAGCCCCTGGCGCTCTACACCCTCACATGTCCTCCCTACAGCAGTGCACAGCACAGAGACCAGCACAGGAGGAAGCCGCCCATTGAGAAGGGCTTCACAGGTCCTCTTGTACCAAGCTGACTCCTGGGCTTCACCTACACTGTGAACAACTGCCAAATCTTTACAACAGAAATAGTACTTCATAAATTTAAGGGGGTTAAAAATTTTCAAACTCCAAATTCATAGTCCTTTGATTCAATTTCATAAACATCAAATGAGTAACTCACTTTGATTATTACCACCTGTATATTCATTTATTAATATTTGGTTCATTACATTTAAGATATCATGTTAACATCTGGGGGGGAAGGGCTCAGGAGGAGATTAAAAAGGAAGTTTAATTATAAAATGGTATGGAACAGGGAACTCATAAAAGAATGAAGAAAACTCTTTAATAGAATCTTAAGAGATACAGAAATGACAACCAGGCATGGGGGTGGCGAAGGATCTAGAATGACCACTTGAAACAGGTGGCCTTTAGGGCCCTGGACCTGGTCAGGAGAGGACAGGCAACACCAGTGGTCTGACTCTTGTAAGCAACACAAAATTGGACCACAGAGGCTCTTAGATCCTATTGTTCAGTCACTCAGTGACCCCATGGACTGCAGCATAGACTGCATGGACCCCATGGACTTCCCTGGGGTTTGCTCAAACTCACGTCCATCGAGTCAGTGATGCCATCCACCCATCTCACCCTCTGTCACTGCTTTCTCCTCCTGCCTTCAATCTTTCCCAGCATCAGGGTCTTTTCCAATGACTGTTTGCATCAGGTGGCCAAAGTATTGGAGCTTGGATCCAGAGAAATGCCTAGATGCCAGGCAGAAGACTCCTTACATGCAGGGCAATGAGATGCACAAGGCACTGTGGGTAGGAGAAGAACAAGCTTCAAGCCATTAAATTGATGTGAACAACAAAGAGGAAAACATTTCAGTCAGAAAAGACAGTTTGAAAACATGCATGATAGCCACATGCTTCTAGTAGCTATTCAATGAACATAATGTTTTTTGTGACTTTCTTTTTCCTTTTTCCTTCCTTAATACCAACTGAAGGGGAAATTTTTGGCCTGGTCACATTGCTAGGAAAAGAAGAAACACCTGCCAGTGACAAGTAATTGACATTTACAACAATTCCTGGAAGGAAGTCCCACCTGTGAGATACCTGGGCCATCTAGAATGCTAGGTAAGGGGGCCTAGAAGAGACTTAAGGGACACCAGCCTCAACCTTGGGGAAGTCACTTAACTGTTTTCTCACTTGCATTCTCTCAAAAGGACAAGTCTGGGGTCAGTCTACCACTAAGGGCTGTTTCATGTCTCTAATACGTAATTCCATTATACTGTCATCCTTCCCAGAAATTGGGAGGAAAATCCTTTCATTCTATCAGTTCAGGGTCTATTTTCCAGTCTAAAGAAGCACTCTCTAGGGATGGGCCACTTTCTGAGTCACAAACAGGGTGTAAATAGAAATGGTACTCTCCTCTTTCTCTTTCCTCCAACAGTTAGATTTTCAGGTTTCAGCTTAGCAGACAGCTAGGCATCTAAAAGAGGACAGCAGACGGATTTGCCATCTTTCACAGAGAGTGACAGCTACACCTCCTGATACTAGAGTCACTCTCTGTGGAGGCTCTGTGCTAGGAACTGATCAGCAACATATACTGAGTTGACCAGAAAGTTCATTAGAGTTTTCCCATAAGATCTTTGGGGAAAACCTAAATGAACTACTGGCCAACTCAACAGAAAAATTGTCCACCCAAGCTGCAAAATTCAAAGTGTCTATACCAACTGAAATGGAGATGAGAGGCATAAGATTGCTCTCTTATAAGATTGCTCTTATCTGATAAGATTGCTCTTATAAGATTGCTCTTATCTTATAAGATTGCTGCACATGTATTTCATGGCTCTTCTACCTGTCCACAGCTTTGCTGTTTTCCATCCTTCAAAGCACAGTTGCTGATGTCAGAAAGTGATGAAGCCAAAGTGATCTGATATACAGATATACACTTATGGATCTTTCCCATATTGGTTTAAAATGCAAAATACATACTTGATTTCTAAAACTGAGCCCTTTGATTACATGTGAAAAATAACACTTGGTAAAATATTTCAGCCATTACTAGACTCAATCAAGAGAGCAAACAAAGATCAAACTAGCAGCCTTGTTTTGACTTCCCATCTTTTAAAATTACAGAAAAATAGAAAAAATGTAATAGTCTTATGGGAAACATAGACATGATCAGGAAATCACTTCTGTATGGAAAACATCCTGCCCCTCCTGGCCAATGCATATGTTAAACTCCATAAAGACTCATAGAGGGAAGGAGACCCTCCGAGGTTACGAGGACCAGACTTCACATGATGGCACACTGGGCCTTCCTTTCAGTCCCCAGTTAATGGCAAAGGTGACACGGAGCAATGAGCTGTCACCTGAGACCTCACTAAAGGCAAAAATTCTAGCTGTTGTGTCTCTTTTAACACACATTACAGTTGTAGAAAAGGCATTTGAGTAGAGATATGTGCTTGCTGTTTTATGGAAATGTATTAACAGAAAACGTATGAGTCTATTTAGTTCAGTCCAGTTTAGTCGCTCAGTCATGTCCGACTCTGCCATCCCATGGATTGCAGTGAAACAGGCTTCCCTGTCCATCACTATTTCCCAGAGACTGCCCAAACTTATGTCCGTCAAGTCGGTGATGCCATCCAACCATCTCATCCTCTGTTTTCCCCTTCTCCTGCCTTCAATCTTTCCCAGCATCAGGGTCTTTTTCAATGAGTCAGTTCTTTGCATCAGGTGGCCAAAGTATTGGAGCTTCAGCTTCAGCAACAGTCCTTCCAATGAATATTCAGGACTGATTTCCTTTCGGATTGACTGGTTTGATCTCCTTGCAGTCCAAGGGACTCTCAAGAGTCTTCTTCAACACCACAGTTCAAAAGCATCAATTCTTCAGCACTCAGCTTTCTTTTTTTTTTAATTTTATTATTATTTTTTTTAATAGGCTAATTACTTTACATCATTACAGTAGTTTTTGTCATACATTGAAATGAATCAGCCATGGATTTACATGTATTCCCCATCCCAGTCCCCCCTCCCACCTCCCTCTCCACCCGATCCTTCTGGGTCTTCCCAGTGCACCAGGCCCGAGCACCTGTCTCATGCACCCAATCTGGGCTGGTGATCTGTTTCACCCTAGATAATATACATGTTTCAATGCTGTTCTCTTGAAACATCCCACCCTTGCCTTCTCCCAGAGTCCACAAGTCTGTTCTATACATCTGAGTCTCTTTTTCTGTTTTGCATATAGGGTTATCATTACCATCTTTCTAAAGTCCATATATATGTGTTAGTATACTGTAATGGTCTTTATCTTTCTGGCTTACTTCGCTCTGTATAATGGGCTCCAGTTTCATCCATCTCATTAGAACTGATTCAAATGAATTCTTTTTAATGGCTGAGTAATATTCCATGGTATATATGTATCACAGCTTCCTCATCCATTCGTCTGCTGATGGGCATCTGGGTTGCTTCCATGTCTGGCTATTATAAACAGTGCTGCGATGAACATTGGGGTGCACGTGTCTCTTTCAGATCTGGTTTCCTTGGTGTGTATGCCCAGAAGTGGGATTGCTGGGTCATATGGCAGTTCTATTTCCAGCTTTTTAAGAAATCTCCACACTGTTTTCCATAGTGGCTGTACTAATTTGCATTCCCACCAACAGTGTAAGAGGGTTCCCTTTTCTCCACACCCTCTCCAGCATTTATTGCTTGTAGACTTTTGGATAGCAGCCATCCTGACTGGCGTGTAATGGTACCTCATTGTGGTTTTGATTTGCATTTCTCTGATAATGAGCGATGTTGAGCATCTTTTCATGTGTTTGTTAGCCATCTGTATGTCTTCCTTGGAGAAATGTCTGTTGAGTTCTTTGGCCCATTTTTTGATTGGGTCATTTATTTTTCTGGAGTTGAGCTGGAGGAGTTGCTTGTATAATTTTGAGATTAATCCTTTGTCTGTTGCTTCGTTTGCTATTATTTTCTCCCAATCTGAGGGCTGTCTTTTCACCTTGCTTATAGTTTCCTTTGGTGTGCAAAAGCTTTTAAGTTTCATTAGGTCCCATTTGTTTATTTTTGCTTTTATTTCTAAAATTCTGGGATGTGGGTCATAGAGGATCCTGCTGTGATTTATGTCGGAGAGTTTTGCCTATGTTCTCCTCTAGGAGTTTGATAGTTTCTGATCTTACATTGAGATCTTTAATCCATTTTGAGCACTCAGCTTTCTTTATGGTCCAAATCTCACATCCATACATGACTACTGGAAAAATCATAGCTTTGACTATACAGACCTTTGTCAGTAATGTCTCTGCTTTTTAAATGCTGTCTAGGTTTGTCATAGCCTTTCTCCCAAGGAACAGGTGTCTTTTAATTTCATGGCTGCAGTCACCATCTGCAGTGACTTTGGATCCCAAGAAAATAAAGTCCATCACTGTTTCCATTGTTTCCCCATATTTTGCCATGAGTCTATTACTGCTTTGAAATTATTGTTTCCTTAAATAATGCTCTCTTCCCAACTTCTTATGAAGGAACAGCATCACTTGGTCACTTGAATAGTCTAGAATCAACTCTCTTCTTCAGATCAAGTCTCTAACAACCTTCCTACACTGATAATTTGACTCAGTTTCCAAATAAACTTAGGACTTACGTGGGCCTGACTTTTTAGACTTAAAGTCAACCTCAGAAATAAAATTCTAAAATCCTTTATGCTGAGAAGAGTTTTCAATCATCTTCCAATAGGCCCATACTCAACTACATCCACCATAACTCCACTTCAGAATCTCCCAGGATCTCATACTGTTCCCCCTACAGAAGCCATGCAGTCATGCAGCTCCAAAATAGATAGCAGTTGGGAGAAGTACATTGATACCCACCAAGTTATATCCAGTCAAATCATTTTAGGCCAGAAGACTAAGGACACGTTAATTAGCAATAAGATTAATACAGCAGAAGGGAACATACCCAGGACTAATGAATAACATTCTATCCCTACCCATGAAGTTAACATCAGCAGTCAAATGACAAATACAAACCATAATATGAGGTAAGCATGCTCATGGCAAAATAAAATCAAGCCTCTTTGGCACCTTGAAATATGACTTTGTAGTACCAAGTTGTGACTTGCTCTAAAGGTGACTGCTAACATTTTCTTTTAAGTTTATTTTTTAAAAGATGGTGCAAAAGAGCTGAAATACATTACAAAATGTAAGGACAGACTTCAAGACAATTTTACATAAGGCTGTCCTAGAAATTGTTCAGTTCAGTTCAGTTGCTCAGTCGTGTCTGATTCTTTCCAACCCCGTGGACTGCAGCACATCATTATATGCAGAGTACATTATGAGAAACAATGAGTTGGAAGAAGAACAAGCTGGAATCAAGATTGCCAGGAGAAATATCAATAACCTCAGATATGCAGATGACACAACCCTTATGGCAGAAAGTGGAGAAGAACTAAAGAGTCTCTTGATGAAAGAAGACAGTGAAAAGTTGGCTTAAAGCTCAACATTCAGAAAACTAAGATCATGGCATCCGGTCCCATCATTTCATGGCAGATAGATGGAGAAACTGGAAACAGTGGCTGACTTTATTTTGGGGGGTTCCAAAATCACTGCAGATGGTGGCTGCAGCCATGAAATTAAAAGATACTTACTCCTTGGAAGGAAAGTTATGACCAACCTAAATAACACATTAAAAAGCAGAGACATTACTTTGTCAATAAAGGTCCATCTAGTCAAGGCTATGGTTTTTCTAGTGGTCATGTATGGATGTGAGAGTTGGACTATAAAGAAAGCTGAGCACTGGAGAATTGATGCTTTTGAACTGTGGTGTTGGAGAAGACTCTTGAGAGTCCCTTGAACTGCAAGGAGATCCAACCAGTCTGTCCTAAAGGAGATCAGTCCTGGGTGTTCATTGGAAGGACTGATGTTGAAGCCAAAACTTCAATACTTTGGCCACCTGATGCGAAGAGCTGACTCATTTGAAAAGACCCTGATGCTGGGAGAGATTGAGGGCAGGAGGAGAAGGGGACAACAGAGGATGAGATAGTTGGATGGCCATCACTGACTCAATGGACATGAGTTTGGGTAAACTCCGGGAGTTGGTGATGGACAGGGAGGCCTGGCGTGCTGCAGTCCAGCTTGTGCTTCACCCAATCCAGCATTTCTCCTGATGTACTCTGCATATAAGCTAAATAAGCAGGGTGACAATATACAGCCTCGACATACTCCTTGCCCAATTTGGAACCAGTCTGTTGTTCCATTTCCAGTTCTAGAAAATTTTAGTGATCAATTATTCCTATCATATAGTGTTTAAGAGCTAAGTAATTAATATATAGTATAACTTTTAGAACTTCTTGGTGTTTAGTGCTCAAATTGATCAAGAGCAGGTAAAGAGAAAGATTTCAAAAATATATATGACCAGGAGTAAAACATACCCAAACATTTACAGTAGCCCATATAGTTAAATATAAATGTATTATTCCAACCCCTATCTAAAACTCTAGGAAGAAAGTGTACAGATACCTAATGAAATTTTTGAATCCAAAAAAGACATAGTAATGTGGCTTGCATCTCATTTTTACACATAATAATGATTGTGATTTTTTTTTTTAATCCACATTATCTTACAAAATCCACCTTGGGAAAACGAGTGTATGTATAAGAAGCTGGGCACATTTAAAGGTTCAATTTGAGGATACAAACAGGAAAAATCATCTTGTTTACCCAAGGAACAAATTCACAGGTTTGGCCTTATCACTACAGTGTTCTAATCATGTAGGCAATGTGTGACTTCACAACTGAATCAGTTGTCAACTATCAACTCAAGTTCAGTCTCTACTTCTCCAACACTGCTTATATTTTGGGTAGCACATATCTTCAGAATATTTAAGGGAGAGGATAGGGTGATAGTAATTTCATGAATTTTCCATTATATCTCAAGTTTCCATTGAAAGCAGTATCTTAAAAGCAAATGTTATTTAACTGCTTAGATTATACACAAAATGATGTTCGTTTATATGCTTTTTCTTTCTTGGCTGCTTTCTAGTTTTGCATGAAACCAACTGGCTTTAAAGACAAAAAAAGAAAAGAGAGGTTCACATTATCTCTTACCAGACCCATGAAAAGGCCAAAAATCAAGGTGGCTATGATAAAAAAAAAAGACATACCAAGCAGGAACTCTAAGGGTCACTGTGAAATAGTGAAGATGCTGTAATCATAAGAAAAAAGTAAAAATATATATTTTTATTTATAATGAGAACTAAAAAATGTTTGAATCTCCCTCTTTACCACTTTACTCAAGTCTACAGTTGTTTCCACTTATGAGCTCCCACAAAGATCATCCAGCAGATTATGCATCTTTATTATTTTTCAAGAACAAGACAAATTTTACACTGAGAATCTGAAAGTGATAATCAAGGTCATATCTAGTAAGAGTTGTACTTCCTTGAAGTTCATGACCAAATAGAACTCTGGTAGGATTGTTTATCTAGTCCCTTCGTCCATCATGAGATTTTTTTTTTTTTTTGGTCATTATCCCCAAATAATTTATATACCTTAATTTTTAATCTTAATATGGTATCCATAAAAAATTAAACTTCTTGGACCTTTATCAAATTTTCAGTAGAACTAAATTATTGCTTATGGAATATCAGCCATTTAAATGTCTCCATACTTCCTTTTTCTAATCAGATTCTTACTGTTCTACATTCACCCATCCTTCGCAACTTTCCTAATCACCATAAAATCTAAATGTAATAATAGACGACATTTTCCAGTTAATTCATTATGAGCAAATAAGATATAATCAGTCTTTGGAAAAAGTGCACATCCCTTCTTGTCCCTGTCCCCTGGGACTCTATTTGATGGCAAACACTAAAAAAAAAAAAAAAAAAATGAGTGAGGAGATACAATCTGAGTTAGAAATGTTACATGCTAACTCATACAGGACTTACAGATATGGACCTGCTTATGTGGAATCAAAGCCCATCTAGACATGGACTTGCAGGAGCCATGTTGTTTCATTATGCCTTTGTGATCATCTATTTTAGGCCCTTTCAGCTGCAAAAACATTCACGAAAAAGCCATAGTTTTATGATTTTTTATATTTATAGATGGCTTTATCTACAAAATAACTGGGTACAGGATGAAATGGCTCCAAGCTAAATGCCACCAGCAAACAGAAATAATGACTGAATGACTTGCCTAGAACTGATGAGGTTAATGAAAACTAGTCCAAGATTCTATTTTAATATTTCTCAAAACTGAAGCTACTCAAGTATCTCCCATTGGTTTCTCAGTTTGTAACTGTCAATACAATTAGATAATATATCTAATTCTTAATTTAGAATAATAAAAGTTTGTTAACTGATATAGAACAATCTGAGATCTCTTCTCTCCAATTGTTTACTCAGCAATAGAGATATATCTTAAGACTCCTCAAGTTTTTAAATATTGACACATGTAATCAAAGTCTTCAATAAATATTTATTGAATAAGGAAAATATACTAGAAAATTTTTAAACTATTCACAGGAAATGCACACAACTCCTGACTTATGAAAGAGTTGATGGTTCTGGTCATCATTCTGTCTTCAGTCAAGGCAACTATTTAAGAATAATCTAGCACTCTGCAGCCCAAGAAAGCAAAAGAGTTATTTAGGATATAAAAGGTTGTTTTGTTCAAACTCTGTTTAGTGGAAGTTTTAAGATGCATTGTATATTGGAAATTTGCTATATTGAGCGTAGTCTATTTATGCTTCTTTTGATTATTCAATGTCATCATAAAAATTAAACTCTAAAATATGCCAAAGAATTAGAAGACGTGAAAAACCAGTATGCCTTGTGTTGACCCATGGACATATGAATTCTGTAACTTGCTTTGTAAGTAGTATCACCCCATATAGTTGGAATAAATAACACATCTAGTTCTAGCCCTTCTGGACAGTGTCTTACGCCCTTTTGCAAAATAAATGATGCAAGAAACCCTCAAGAAATTTTCTAAGTTATTTTCTAGAATTCAGTAACTATGTGCCTTTTAATCACTGCATTGAGTCATATACTTAGTGCATTCAAAAACATCCTCTTACAAGTTGTACTTCAATTTTCTTGTATTCACTTTCTCCTTAAAGGATTTAGTTGAGCTTCTTAGAGAAACGCTGCCATCTTGTGGTCTTTTTAGGTGATTATTACTAAAGCCTCATTAATCAGCCAAAAATCTTTGTTTACTTTGTCCGAGTCCACGATGGTTTCAGAGTACATTTAAAACTATTAGGTTTCCTGGTACTAGGCAAATGAAGTTAGCTGTATACATGTTTTCAAGTAACAACTAATTAAAATTGATCTAGTTCAATTTTAGATTTCTGTGTTTCTGTTTCTTTAATTGCCAGGCAAAGTAACAATTTTCACTTGTGGAAAATACTGACCTGATTTCAATATAATGTGCTGATTACAAGGAAGCATCATGTTTTTTCCTTAAAATGTAAGAAAATGTCACATGCTGCACCCAATACATTATATTATACTTTTGTAAAAGTTATTGAATTAGAGATAATTTTTAGTTATTAACAGATTCGAGTGAGAGGACTAGATGAAGACACTCTTACAGCAGAAAAAAAGGAGAAGGACATTCCAACCAATGGTCAGATGGGTTAGAAGAATGGAAGCAGGCCAAGGCGTCCAAGGTTCAGAGGTGGAGCTTTTTATAAGACTCACTCAGAACACAATAAAAAGGTTGAAAGTTGAAAAAAATAATAATTCCAGGTGTGCACTAACCAAAAAGAAAAAATTATGGTTTTAATATTAGACAAAATGACCTTGTAGAATGTAAATGTAATTCTTATGTGTCAAATTCTACAGTTTCTTACAAAATTAAACTTTTGTTCTTTTTAAAAATATCTGGAAAGTCTAAACATTATATATATGTATACACACACACACACACACACATATATATAAATCCATCCATGCTGCCCAAGGCTGTGCCCTGTGCCAACAGAGGTAAAACATCAACTCTTGGCCTTGATGTGTTTCAAATGTCACACACTGAAATCATTTGCATGGATATGAAATAAAAAAAGGTAAGTTCTTGTTTATCAGTCAAGTTACAAAAGGTTTAAGCAATTATTTATTTTTCCTGATACTGTCTTTGAAAATAAAACTTTATAACAATGTTTGAAGGCCACAGTCAACTTCCATCTAATCTCTTCTTAACCCTCAGAACAAATTCCTTTCTTGACCTGCAGTTATAATAGATTTTGTGCTAAGCTCTTAAAGATTCCTGACACCTATTACAATTATCCTGTTGGTTTAGACATTTTATGGCTATAAGGTTTTCAGACAGCTTTCAGAAGATATGACTCCATGGACATTTAATGTCAAAATATTACAACAGTACAAAAGGAAGAATCCTTACTCTCAGTTCCCGGTTTGCAATTCAAAATTCTCAACCTTGGGATAAACTTGTCAGCAATATTAAGAAAATATCAGAAGAAAACCAAACAAAACTCAAGCTATCTGGAAAGAAGAAAAACACTAGTTATTGCTTAATATGATATAAAAATGTCAAAAAAGGACAGTTAACAGAATTTAAACAAAAAATGCTAAGTCCAAGCCACCAATATACTTTCAGTTATTAAATGAAATGAAATAAAAAGTAGGTATATCTCACAAAGCAGAAAATATAGTACAACTGAAAAACTTAGACACAAAAACTTCTTCTTAAATTTCCCTAAAGATACATTAATATGCACAAAAAAAGAATTTTCATGAGACCTTTGAATAATAAGTTCTAAATATGATGACCTATAATCATAACTTAGAAAAGACAAAAAAAGTGTCTTTACACAGCTCTAAAACCACAGGGAAACATGCTTTTTCTGAACGTGGGAATTTGGACCCAATAGTAAAAGCACTGTTTTCCTCCTGTGACAGCAGGATATTTACAGCCTCAAACCTTCCAGAAAAATACTGGTTCTATTTCTCTTCATCACAGCATTTTTGGTCAAGTATCTGAGTTTTCAGAAAGAAACAGCCTGCTTGCCACTTCTTGCTGGGAAGTCATCTGACAATACAGTTTCACCTAATCAGTGTAACAACAGGTATGGGAGTCAACACACACAGAAAACTCTTCCCTGACCTATTTTCTCATGAAATAGTAGTGTGTCTTACATGTATCTTTACATAGCTATGAAACTTCAGGGAAACATGGTTTTGTGAACCTGGGAACTGGGGCCTGATGGTAAAAATAGAATTTTCCTCCTGTGAGAGCCGAAAATTTGCCGCCTCAAACCTGCCAGAAAAGCACACTGATTCATTTTTCTCTTCGTTTTCAACAACAGCTTTGGACAAGTATTTGAGTTTTCTGAAAGAAAGAGGCTGCTTGTCACTCCTTGCTGAGAAGTCATCTGACGTTACAATTTTACCTTATCAGGGTGACAACAGGTATGGTAGACAACAACCATAAAACATACTCCCCGACATCTCTTCACATGGAATGGCCCAGTGTGTTCTAGGAGTGTTTTACACAGTCTGAAACTGCAGGAGAACATTTTTTTTTTAACCTGTGAACTGGGGCCTAATGGGAAAATTAGTATATTCCCCTGTGAAACCTGGATACTTGTAGTCTCAAACCTACCAGAAAAACACACTGATTCATTTTTCTCTTCATTACAACAGCATTGGTCAAGTATTTGAGTTTTCTGAAAGAAATAGGCTGCTTGCGTCTACTTCCTTGGAAGTCATCTAACAGTGCAGTTTCACCTGTTCAGAGTAACAAAAATTGCGGCAGTCAAAATGCACAGAATACTCTCTCATGGACTCTTTTCTCATAGAATCTTAATTTGTGTCCTATGTGTGTATTTACAGAGTTACACCTGGGTTCTGGGGTCTGATGGTAAAAGCAGTATTTTCCTCCTGTGAAAGCTAGATAATTACAGCCTCAAACCTGCCAGAAAAACAGGCTGGTTCATTTTTTTCTTCATTACAACTTTGGTCACTTTTCTGAGTTTTCTGAAAGAAATAGTCTCCTTGCCATTTCTTGCTGGGAAGTCTCTAACAGTATGGATTCACCTCGCCAGGGTAGCAATAGTTATGGCACTTAACACTCACACTCTCCCCTGATCTTTGCTAAGAAACTGTACAGTTTGACCTAATCAGGGTAACAACAGGTATGGCAGTCAACACTCTTAAAAAAACTCACCCATGACCACTTTTCTCATGGAATGGTACACTGTATCCTAGGAGTTTCTTTACACAGCTCTGAAACTACAGGGATACATGTTTTTGTGAACATGGGAAATGGGCCGAAATGGCAAAAACAGTATCCCTGCCCCCTCCCAGCCCCCTGGGCAAAATGGATAGTTGCAGCCTGGAATATGCGAGAAAAACACCTTGGCATTTTTTTCAGTTCATGACAATAACTTTGGTCAAATATTTGAGTTATCTGAAACATGCTGCTTGCTACTTCTAGTAGGAAGTCATCTGACAGTACAGTTTCACCTAATTGGGTATAATAATTATGGCAGTCAACACTCACAGAACCATCTCCCAAGATCACTTTTCTCATGGAATGGTATGGTATGTCCTAGGTGTATCTATACACAACACTGAAATTGTAGGGAAGCAAGTTTTGTGAACCTGGGAACTGGGACCTGATAGTAAAAGCAGTATTTTCCCTCTTGAAACCTGGATCATTGCAGCCTCAAACTTGCAAGGAAAACACTCTGGTTCATTTCTTTTTTCATTAAAACAGCTCTGGTCATATTTTGAGTTTTCTGAAAGTAATAGGCTGCTTGCCATTTCTTGCTGGGAAGTCATCTGACAGTACAGTTTCACCTAATCAGGATAACAACAGTTATGGCAATCAACACTCACAGAACACTTTCCCTTGACTTTTATCTCATGAAATGGCACAGTGTGTTCTAGGAGTGTCTCTATTCAGCTCTGATACTGCTGGGAAACATGTTTTGTGAACCTGGGAACTGGTGACTGACGGTAAAAGCAGTATTTTCCTCATGTGAAGTCTGGATAGTTGCTTCATCAAACCTTCCAGGAAAACACCCTGGTTCATTTTTCTCTTCGTCATAACAACTTTGGTCAAGTATTTGAGTTTTCTAAAAGAAACAGGCTGCTTGCCTCTACTTTCTGAGAAGACATCTGAAAGTACAGTTTCACCTAATCAGGATAAAAATATTTATGGGAGTCAATATTCACAGAACATTCTTCCTTGATACTTTTCTCATGGAATGGTACAGTGTGTCCTAGGTGTGTATTTATTCAGTTCTAAACCTGTAGGTAAATGTGTTTTTGTAAACTGAGTTTTGGGGCCTGATGTCAAAAACAGGATTTTCCCCCTGGGAAAGCCAGATAGATGCAGCCTCAAACCAGCCAGAAAAGCACACTGGTTCATTTATCTCTTCCTTACAACAACTTTGGTCATGTATTTGAGTTTTGTGAAAGAAACAGGCTGCTTGCCTCTTCGTGCATGAAAGTCATCTGACAGTACAGTTTTCCCTACCCAGGGTAACAACAGGTATGGCAGTAAACACTCACAGAACATTCTCTCTTGATACCTTTTCTCATGGAATGGTACAGTTTGTCCTAGATCTGTATTTACACAGCTCTGAGACTGCAGGGACACATAGTTTGTGAACCTGACAACTGGGGCCTGATGGCAAAAACAGTATTTTGCCCCTGTGAAAACTGGAAAAATACAGCCTCAAACCTGCCAGAAAAACACCCTCATTCATTTTTCTCTTTATTAAACAACAACTTCGGTAAAGTATTTGAGTTTTCTGAAACAAGCAGGCTGTTTGTGATTTCTTCCAGGGAAGTCATCTGTATAGTTTCTCCTAATCAGGGTAACAAAAATTATAGAAATCAACACTCACAGAACACTCTCCTCTGATCGCTTTTCTGATAGAATGCTACAGTATGTCCTAGATGTGTCTTTACACAGCTTTGAAATGGCAGTTAAACATGTTTTTGTGAACCTGGAAACTGAGGCCTGATGGTAAGAGCAGTATTTTCCCCTGTGAAAGCTCAATGGTTGCAGCCTCAAGCCTGCCAGAAAAGCACACTGACTCATTTTCTCTTCATTTCAACCACAAATCTGATTAAGTATTTAAGTTTTCTGAAAGAAACGGTCTGCTTGCCCCTTATTGCTGGGAAGTCATCTGACAGTATATTTTCTCCTAAGCTGGGTAACAACAGGTATGGTAGTCAACAGTCAAAGAACACTCTCCCTTGATCACTTTTCTAATGGAATGGTATGGTGTTTCCTATGTGTATTTACATAGCTCTGAAACTGCAGGGTAACATGTTTTTGTGAACATGGAAATTGGGGCCTGATTGCAAAAGCAGTATTTTACCCCTGTGAAAGCTAGACAGTTTCAGCCTCAAACTTGCCAGAAAAACACACTGGTTCATTTTTCTCTTCATTACAACAAAAGCTTTGTCAAGTATTTGAGTTTTCTAAAGAAACTGGCTACTTGCCGTTTCCTGCTGGAAAGTCATCTGCTGGATAGTGCAACCTTAAGCCTACCGGAAAAGCACACTGTTTCACTTTTCTCCCCATTACAACTGCTTTGTTCAAGTGTTTGTCCTTTCTGAAAGAAACTGCCTGTTTGCCACTTCTTTCTGGGAAGTCATCTGAGAAAACAGTTCCACCTAATCTGGGTAACAACATTTGCGCAGACAACAGTCACCCAAGAGGTCAGGTCTCCCCTGACCTCTTTTCTCATGGAATGGTACAGTGTGTCCTAGATATGTCTTTACACAGCTCTGAAACTGCAATAAAACAAGTGTTTGTGAACCTGGAAATTCAGACTTGACAGTAAAAACAGTATTTCCCCCTGTGAAACCTGGAGAGATGTAGCCTCAAATCTGCTAGAAAAATAAAATGTTCATTTTTTTCTCTTCACTAAAGTAACAGCTTTGATAAAGTGTTTGAGTTTTCTGAAAGAAACAGTCTGCTTGTCGCTTCAGGCTGGAAATTTCTCTGACAGTACAGATTCACCTAATCAGTGTAACAACTGATATGGCAGTCCACACTCACAGAACACTCTACCCTGATCTCTTTTCTCATGGAATGGTCCTGTCCTAGGTGTGTCTTTACACAGTTCTGAAACTGCTAGGAAACATGCTTTTGTGAAACTGGGAATTGGAGTCTGATGGCAAAAGTAGTATTATCCCCATCTGAAAGCTGGATATTTACAGTCTCAAAATATCATAAAAATACCCCAGTTCATTTATCTATTCATAACATCAACAGCTTTGGTCAATAATTTGAATTTCCTGAAAGAAACCCGCTGATTGCCATTTCTTGCTGGGAAGTCTTCTGGCAGTAGTCTCGGCTAATCAGGGTAACAACATGTATGACAGTCAACACTCACTGAACACTCTCCCCTCACCTCTTTCTCATGGAATGATACAGTGTATCCTAGGAGTTCTTTACACTGTCTAAAACTGCTGGTATACATGTTTTTGTGAACCTGGCCTTCATGGTAAAAACAGTATTTCACCTAGGAAAGCTGGATAGTTGTAGCCTCAAACCTGGCAGAAAAACACACCGATTTATTTATCTCTTCATAGAAACAGCAACTTTGGTCAAGTATTTGAGTTTTTTGAAAGAAACATGCTGCTTTCCACTTCTTTGTTGGGAAGTCCTCTCTTATACTACAATTTCACCTAAACAAGGTAACAGCAGGTATGGCAGTCAACACTCACAGTGCATTCTCCCTTGATCTCTTTTTCATGGAATGGGGCAGTGTGTCCTAGCCATGTCTTTACAAAGCTCTGAAACAGCAGGGGAACACATTTTTGTGATCCTGGCTATTGGGGTCTGGTGGCAAAAGAGGTATTTTCCCCTTGAGAAAGCTGGATACTTGCAGCCACAAAACTGCCAAGAGAACAGCTTTGTTCGTTTTTCTCTTCATAACATCAATAACTTTGTTCAAGTATTTCAGTTTTTTTAAAGAAACTGAGCATTTCTCACTTCTAGCTGGGAAGTCATCTGACATTGCAGTTTCACCTAACTAGGGTAACAACAGGTGTGGTAGTCAATACGCAAACAACACTCGCCCCTGACTTATTTTCTCACGGAATGGGATAGTGTGCCCTAGATGTATCTTTACACAGCTCTGAATTATCAGGGAAACATGCTTTTGTGAACCTTGAAATTGGGACCTGAAGCTAAAAGCAATATTTTCACACATGAAAACGTGATAGTTTCATCTTCAAACCTACCAGAAAAGCACACTGGTTTCATTTTCTCCTCATTACAATGACAGCTTTGGTCAAGCATTTGCGCTCAACAAAAATGGCTGCTTGCCACTTCATCCTTGGAAGTCATCTGAGAGTACAGTTTCATCTAATCTGGGTAACAACAGACACGGCATTCAACACTCACAAAACACCCCTCCTTGACCTCTTTTCTCATGGAATGGTACAGTGTGTCCTAGGTGTGTCTTTACAGAGTCTGAAACCGCTGGTAAACATGTTTTTGTGAACCTAGGAATTATGGTTTAATGATAAAACTGTTATTTTCTCCTGTGAAAGCTGAATATTTGCAGCCTCACACTGCCAGAAAAACACACTGGTTTCATTCTTTTCTTTATTACAATAACAAATTTGTCAAATATCTGAGTTATCTGTCAGAAACAGGATGCTAGCCACTTTTTGCTGGGAGATTCTCTGACAGTACAATTTCACCTGATCATTGGTAGTCAACACTCACAGAACACTTTCTCCTGAACTCTTTTCTCATGCAATGATGCAGTGTGTCCTAGGACTGTCTTTACACAGCTTTGAAACTTCAGGGAACTACGTTTTTGTGAACCTGGATATTGGGGCCTAATGGCAAAAAAAGGATTTTCCCCACGTGAAGGGTGTATAGTTACAGCCTTGAAACTGTAAGAAAAACCCTGATTCATTTTTCTCTTTGTAACAATAAAAAGTTTGGTCAAGTATTTGAGTTTTCTGAAAGAAACAGGTTGTTTCCCACTTCAGGCTGGGAAGTCATCTGAGATTACAGTTTCACATAATCAGGGCAACAACAGGCATGGCAGTCAACACCTGATTAATGAAACAGTACTCCCAGATGACTTCCTAGCAACAAGTGGCAAGAAGTCTGTTTGTTTCAGAAAAATCAAATACTTGACCAAAGCTGTTGTTGTAATGAGGAGAAAATTGTACCAGTGTGTCTTTCTGTCAGGTTTGAGTCTGAAAGTAATCAGCTTTCACAGGGGGGAAATATTGCTTTTGCCATCAGGCCCCTGTTCCCAGGTTCTCTAAAGCGTGTTTCCCTGAAGTTTCAGAGTTGTGTAAAGACACACGTAGGACAAACAATACTATTTGATGAGAAAAGAGGTCAGGGGAGAGTGTTCTATGAGTGTTCCTTGCCATACCTGTTGTTACCCCGATTAGATGAAATTGTACCATTGGATGACTTCCCAAGTAGAAGTGCCATCAGCCTGTTTATTTCAGAAAACTCAAATACAGGAGCAAAGCTGTTGTTGTAAGGAAGAGAAGAATGGACCAGTGTGTTTCTCTGATTCTCTGACAGGTTTGAGGCTGCAACTATCCAGCTTGCACAGGGGGAGAATACTGCTAATGCCATCAGGCTTCAATCCGCAGGTTCACAAAAATATGTTTTCCTGAAGTTGCAAAGCTATGTAAAGATACTCCTAGGACCTGCTCCACTATTCCATGAGAAAAGAGGTCAGGGTAGAGTGTTCTGTGAATACTGACTGCCGTAAATGTTGCTGCCTTGCTTAGGTGAAACTGTACTCTCAGATGACTTCCCAGTAAAAAGTGAAAAGCAGCCTTTTCCTTCCAGAAAACTCAAATACTTGACCAAAGTTGTTGCTTTAATGAAGAGAAAAATGGACCAGTGTGTTGTTTCTGGCAGTTTTGAGGTTGAAATTATTCAGATTTAATAGGGGGAAAGTAGTACTTTTGCAATCAGGCCCCAATTCTCAGGTTCACAAATGCATGTTTCCCTGCAGATTCAGAGATGTGTAAAGACACACCTTGGACACTGTACCATTCTATTAGAAAACACTATCAGGGGATAGTGTTCTGTGAGTGTTTTCTGCCATACCTGCTCTTACCCTGATTAGGTTAAACTGTACCCTCAGATGACTGCCCAACAAGAAATGGCAAGCAGACTGTTTCTTTCAGAAACTCAAATACTTGACCAAAGTTGTTGCTGTTATTAAGAGAAAAATGAACCATGGTGTTTTTCTGGCTGTTCTAAGGCTGCAACTCACCAGCTTTCACAGGTGAAAATATTGCTTTTACCCTCAGTTTTCAATTCCCAGGTTCACAAAAACATGTTTCCCTGCTGTTTCAGAGCTGTGTAAAGAGACTCTTAAGACACACCATACCATTCCATGAGAAAACAGGTTAGGGGAGAGTGTTCTGTGAGTATTGACTATCATAACTGTTGTAACCCTGATGAAGAGAAACCGTACAGTAGAAAAATCTTTCTGTAAAAAGTGTCAAACAGACTGTTTCTTTCAAAAATCTCAAATACCTGAACAAATTTGCTATTCTAATAAGCAAAAATAAAGCAGTGTGTATTTTTCTAGAGAGTTCTAAATAGTTGAGCTGCAACTATCCAGCTTTCACAGGGGGAAAATGCTGTATTTGCTATCAGGCACCAATTCTCAGGTTCACAAAATATGTCTCCCTGCAGTTTCAGAGCTGTGTAAAGACATTCCTAGGACACTCTGTACCATTCCATGAGAAAAGAGATCAGGGAAGAGTGTTATGTTAGTGCTGACTGCCATACCAGTTGTTACCCAGATTAGGTGACTGTACTCTCAGATGACATTCTAGCAACAGCAGCCTGTGTTTGTTTTTATTTTTTTTTAAATCAGAAAACTCAAATATTGACCAAAGATTCTGTGGTAATGAGGAGAAAATTGTAGCAGTGTGTTTTTTGGCAGGTTTCTGTCAGCAACTAAAAGGCTGTCACGGGGTGAAAACACTGCTCATGCCATCAGGTCCCAATTTCTAGATTCACAGAAGTCTGTTTCTCTTCAGTTTCAGAGTTATGTAAAGACACACCTAGGACACACTGTACCATTCTATGAGAAAAGATATCAGGGTATATTGGTTTGTGAGTGTTGACTGCAATTATCTGTTTTATTCTGATTAGGTGAAGCTGTACTATTAGATGAAGCCCAACAAGAGGTAGTACCCATCTGTTTCTTTCAGAAGATTCTAATATTTGACAAAAATTGTTGTAATAAAGAGAAAAGTGAACCAGTGTGTTTTTCTGGCAGGTTTGAGGCTGCAAATATCCAGCTTTCACAGGGGGAAAATCCTGTCTTGCCATCAGTTCCCAATTTCCAGGTTCACAAAATCATTTTTCCCTGAAGTTTCAGAGCTTGTAACAAGACACCTAGGACACAATGTTCCATTCCATGAGAAAAGAAGTCAGGGAAGAGTGTTCTGTGAATGTGAGTGCCATACCTGTTGCTGCCCTGATTAAGTGAAACTGTACTGTCAGATGGCTTCCAAGCAAGAGAGTGGCAGGCAGCATGTTTCTTTCAGAAAACTCAAATACTTGACCAAAGCTGTTGTTTATTTGAGAGATAAATGAACCAGAATTTTTCTGGCAGGTTTGAGGCTGCAACTATCCAGGTTTCACACTGGGAAAAAAGTCTTTGACATCAAAACCCAACTTTCATGTCACAGAAACATGTTTCCATGTAGTTTCAGGGCTTTGTAAAGACATTCCTAGAACACACCATACCATTCCATGAGAAAAGAGGTCAAGGGAGAGTGTCCTGTGACTGTTGACTGCTGTATCCATTGTTATCCAGATTTGGTGAAACTGTTCTGTCAGATGACTTCCAAGGAAGAGTTGGAAAGAAGATTTTTTCTTTCATAAAACTCAAATACTTGACCAAAGTTTTTGCTATTATGAAGAGAAAAATGACCAAAGTGTGTTTCTGGCAGGTTTGAGAATGCAACTATCCAGCTTTCACAGTGGAGAAATACTGCTTTTGACATCAAGCCCCAATTCCTAGGTTCAGAAAGCATGTTTCCCTGCAGTTTAAAAGCTGTGTAAAGATACATCAAGGACCTTCTGCACCGTTCCATGAGAAAAGTTGTCAGGGAAGACTGTTGTGTGGTTGTTGACTACCATATCTGTTGTTGCCATAAGTTGAAATTGTGCTGTCAGATGACTTCTCAGCAGGGAGTAGCATGCAGACTGTTTAATTCAGACAACCTGAATACCTCACAAAATTGTTGTAATGCAGAGTAAAATGAACCAGTGTGCTTTTCTGGCAGGCTTAAGACTGCAACTATCCTGCTTTTACAGGTGAAAATACTACTTTCACCATCAAGCCCCAGTTACCAGGTTCAAAAAAGCATGTTTTCTTTCAGTTTCAGAGCTGTGTAAAGACTGCCTAGGACACACTGTACCATTCCATGAGAAAAGAGGTCAGGGGAAGAGTGTTCTGTGAGTGTTGACAGTCATACCTGTTGTTACCCTGATTTGGTAAAATGGTTCTGTCAGATGACTTCTAAGCCAGAAGTAGCAAGCAGCCTTTGTCTTTCAGAAAACTTAAATACTTGACCAAATCTTATCCTATACTGAAGAGAAAAATGAACCAGTGTGTTTTTCTGGCAGGTTTGAGGCTGCAATGACCCATATTCAAAGAGAAAAATAGAGCTTTTGCAATCAGGCCCCAAATCTCAGGTTCAGAAAAATGCATTTCCATGCAATTTCCAAGCTGTATAAAGAACTCCTAGGACACAGTGTACCATTCCATGAGAAAAGAGGTCAGAAAAGAGTGTTCTATGACTGCTGACTGTCATACCTGTTCTTATCCTGATTAGGTGAAACTGTAAATTCCCAGCTAGAAGTGGCAAGCAAACTGTTTCTTTCAGGAACCCAAACACTTGACAAAATTGCTGTAATGGAGAGAAAAACAAACCAGTGTGTTTTCCTGGCAGGTGTCATCTGCAACTCTCTAGCTATCATCACAGGTTAGAATACTGCTTTTACCATCAAGTCCCAATTCCCAGGTTAACAAATAAAAATGTATATCAGCAGTTTCAGAGCTGTGTAAATACACACTGAAGACACAATATACCACTCCATGTTAAAAGAGGTCAAGGGAGAATGTTCTGTGATTGTTGCCTGCCGTAACTGTTCTTAGCCAGATTAGATGAAACTGTATTTTCAGATGACTTCCTAGCAAGAAGTGGCAGGCAGTCAGTTTCTTTCAAAAAACACAATACTAGACCAAAATTCTTGTTGTACTGTGGAGAAAAGTGAACCAGAGTGTTCTGGCAGGTTTGAGGCTGCGAATAACCAATTTGCACCAGGGGAAATTATTGTTTGTGCCATTAGGCCCCAATTTGCAGGTTCAAAAAAACATGTATCCCTGCAGTTTCAGAGCTGTGTAAAGACAGTCCTAGAACACCTGCATCATTGCATGAGAAAAGAGGTCAAGGGAGAGTGTTCTGTGAGTGTTGACTGCCATACCTATTGTTACCCTGATTAGGTGAACCTATCCTGTCAGATGTCTTCCCAAAAAGAAGTTGCAAGCAGCTGTTTTCTTTCCAAAAACTCGATTACTTCCCCAAAGCTATTGTTGAAATGAAGAGGAAAATGGACCAGTGTGTTTTCTGGAAAGTTTGAGACTATATCTATCTGGCTTTCACAGGTGAAAGTACTATTTTTACCATCAAGCCCCAATTCCCGGTTCCCAAAACAAGTTTTCCTGCAGTTTCAGACCTGTGTAGAGATGATCATAGGACATACTGTACCATTCCATGAGAAAAGAGATCAGGGGCGTGTGTTCTGTGAGTGTTGACAGCCATACCTGTTGTTACCCTGATTAGGTTAAACTGTGCTCTCAAGACGACTCCCCAGCAAGAAGTGACAAGCAGCCTGTTTCTTTAGGAAATCTCAAATACTTGATCAAAGCTGATATTGTAATGAACAGAAAAATTAACCACTGTGGTTTGGGGGGCAGGTTTGAGGCTGAAACTACCTGCTTTCACAGAAGAATAAAACTGCTTTTGTCTTTAGGTGCCAATACCCAGGTTCAGAATTATGTTTCCCTGCTGTTTCACAGCTGTGTAAAAGACATTCCTAGGACACACTATACCATTTCATGAGAAATGAGGTCACAGGGTGTTCTGTGAGTGCTGACTGTCATTACTCAGAACTGGTGAAACTGTTCTCTCAGATGACTTGCCAGTAAGAAGTGGCAAAATGCCAGTTTCTTTCAGAAAACATAAATACTTGACCAAAGTTCTTGTTGTGATGAAGATAACAATGAAGCAGGGTGTTTTAGGGGCAGTTTTTTAGTGGCTCTATCTATCCAGCTTTCATGGGGGGAAAATATTGCTTTTGCCATCAGGTCCCAATTCCCATATTCACAAAAGCATGTTTCCTTCCCATTTCAGAGCTGTGTAAAGAAACATGAAGGACACACTGTACCATTACATGAGAAAAGATGTCAAGTTAGAGTGTTTTGTGTGTGTTGACTACCATACCTGCTGTTACCCTGATTGGTTGAAACTGTAATGTCAGATGACTTCCCAGCAAGAATGGCAACAGCCTGTTTCTTTATGAAAACTCAAATGTTTGACAAAATGTGTTGTTTTAATGAAAAGAAAAATGAACCAGTGTGTTTTTTGGGCAGGTTTGAAGCTGCAACAATCCAGCTTTTACTGAGGGAAAATATTGACTTGCCATCAGGTCCCAATTCCCAGGTTCTCAAAAACATGTTTGCCTGTCTTTCACAGCTGTGTAAAGGCATTCCTAGGACACACTGTACCATTCCATGAGAAAAAATTCAGAGGAGAGTGTTCTGTGAGTGTTGACTACCGTAACTCTCATTACCCTGACTAGGTGAATCTGTCCTGTCATGTGACTTCCCAGCAAGAAGTGGCAAGCAGCTGTTTCTTCCTCAAAACTCAAAAAATTGACCAAAGTTGTTGTTTTATGATGAAAAATATGAACCAGGGTGCCTTTCTGTCCAGTTTGAGGCTGCAACTATCAAGCTGTTACAGGGTGAAAATACTAGTTTTTCCATTGACCCCAAATCTAGGATTCACAAAAGTATGTTTCCCTGCATGTCAGAGTTGTGTAAAGACACTCCTAGGATGTATTGTAAGATTCCATGAGAAAAGAGGTCAGGGGAGAGTGTTCTGTGAGTGCTGAGTGCCATACCTGTTATCCTGATTAACTGAAACTGTACTCTCAGATGACTTCTCAGCAAGAAGTGGCAAGAAGACTGTTTCTTTAGTAAAACTCGAATACTTGATCAAAACTGTTGTTGAAATGAAGAGAAAAATCAACCAGTGTGTTTTTCTTGAAGGTGTGAGCCGACAACTATCCTGCTTTCACAGGTGGAAAATACTGCTTTTGAAATCATGCCCCAAATCCCAGGTTCAAAAAAACAGGTTTTCCTGCAGTTTCAGAGCTATGTAAACACTTGTAGGACACACTGTACTATTCCATGAAAAAAAAAGGTCAGAGGAGAGCATTCTGTGTTGACTGCCATGCCTGTTACCCTGATTAGATGAAACAGTGCTGTCAGACGACTTCAAAGCTTTAAATGGCAAGCAGCCTGTTTCTTTCAGAAATTTCAAATACTTGACAAAGCTGTTGTAATGAAGAGAAAAATGAACCAGTGTGTTTTTCTGGCAGATTTGAGGCTGCAAATCTCCAACATTCCCTGGTGGGAAAAACTCCTTTTGTCATCAGGCCCAAATTCACAGGTTCACAAAGACATGTTTCCCTGCAGTTTCAGAGCTGTGTAAAGACAATCCCAGGACACTATGTACCATTCCATGAGAAAAGAGGTCAGGAGAAAGTGTTCTGTGAGTGTTGAATGTCATACCTGTTGTTACTCTGATTAGGTGAAGCAGTAGTATCAGATGACTTCCCAGCAAGGAGTGGAAAGCAGCCTTTTCTTTCAGAAAACTCTAATGCTTGACCAAAGCAGTTGCTGAAATCAAACAAAAATGAACTAGTGTGTCTTTCTTGAAGGTTTCAGGCTGCAACTCTCCAGCTTTCACAGGGGAAAATATTGCTTTTGCCATCAGGCCCTATATCTCAGGTTCAAAAAAATCATGTTTCCCATCAGTTTCAAAGCTATGTAAACACTCTTAGGACACACTGTACCATATCATGAGAAAAGAGGTCAGGGGACAGTATACTGTGAGTTGAGCTATGCCTGTTTTTACCCTGATTAGCTGAAACTGTACTGTAAGATGACTTCACAATATTAAGTGGGAAGCTGTCTGCTTCTTTAAGAAAACTCTAGTCCTTGATCAAATCTGATGTTGTAATGAAGAGAAAAAATGAATCACTGTGTTGTTCTGTCAGGTTTGAGGTTGCAACTATCCAGCTTTCACTGGGGATAAATACTGGTTTTAACATCAGGCCCCAATTTCCAGGTTCACAAAAACATGTCTCCCTGCAGTTTCAAAGCTGTGTAAAGACACTCCTAAAACACACTGTACTTCCATGAGAAAAGAGGTCAAGAGAGAGTGTTTTGTGAGTGTCGACTGCCATATCTGTTGTTACTCTGATAAGGTGAAACTGTACTGTCTGATGACTTCCCAGAAAGAAGTGGCAAGTAGTCTGTTTTTTAAAGAAAGCTCAAATACTTGACCAAAGGTGTTGTTATGAAGAGAAAAATGAACCAAGGTGTTTTTCTCAGTATTGAGGCTGCAATTTTCCAGCTTTCACAGAAGGAAAATACTGCTTTGGCCAATGGACCCCAATGCCCAGGTTCAGAAAAACGTGATTCTCTGCAGTTTCTGAGCTGTGTAGAGACACAACTAGGACACACTGCACCATTCCATGAGAAAAGAGATCAAGGGAAAGTGTTCTATGAATGTTGAATCCCATAACTGTTGTTACCCAGAACAAGTAAAACTGTACACTCAGATGACTTCCCAGCAAAAAGTGGCAAATAGTGAATTTCTTTCAGAAAACTCAAATATTTGACCAAAGTTTTTATTGTAACAAGAAGAAAAATGAACCAGTGCATTTTTCTGACCAGTATGAGGCTGCAACTACCAGCTTTCTAAGGGGGAAGATATTGCATTTACTTTAAACCCCAATTCCCAGGTTCACAAAGACATGTTTCAGTACAGTTTCAGAGGTGTGTGAAGACACTCCTAGGACACACTGTACCATTCCATAAGGACGAGTTTAGAGGAAACTGTTCTGTGAATGTTGACTTCCATGTCTGTTGTCACCCTGATTAAATGAAACTGTACTGTCAGATTACTTCCCAGTGTGATAGGGCAAGAAACCAGTTTCTTTTAGAAAATTCAAATACTTGACAAAACTTCTGTTGCAATGAAGATAAAAATGAATCAGTGTGTTTTTCTGGCATGTTAAGGCTGATACTATCTGCTTTTACAGAGGGAAAATACTGCTTTTGCCATCAGGCCCCTAATCCCAGGTTCACAGAAACATGTTCCCCTGCAGTTTCAGAGCTGTGTAAAGATGATCATAGGAAACACTGTACCATTAAATAAGAAAACAGGTCAGGGAAGAGTGTTCTTTGAATGTTGACTGCCATACCTGTCATTACCCTGATTGGTGAAACGTTATTTTCAGGTGACTTCCCAGCAAGAAGTGGCAAGCAGCCTGTACTTTCTAAAACTAAAAACTTAACCAAAGCTTTTTTTGTAATTAAAATAAATATGAAACACTTGGGTTTTCTAGCAGGTTTGATACTGCAATTATCCAGTTTCTAAAGGTGGAAAGTATAGCTTTTACCATAAAAGCCAAATTCCAGGTTCACAAAAGCATGTTACCTGTCTGGTTCAGAGTTGGGTAAAAACACACCTATGGCGCACCATTCCATCAATGAGAAAGATGTCAGTGGAGAATGTTCTGTGACTGTTGACTGCCTTACCTGTTCTTACTTTTATGAGATGAAACTCCTGTCGGATGACTTACCAGCAAGAAACCAGAAGCATCATTTTATTTCAGAAAACTCAAAATCATGACCAAAGCTGTTGTTGTAATGAAGAGAAAAGTGAACCAGTATGTTATTCTGGCAAGTTTAAGTCTGAAACTAACCAGTTTTCACTCAGGAAAATACTTTATTGTCATCAGGCCCCAACATGTTTCCCAGCAGTTTCAGAGCTGTGTAAAGACACTCCCATGACACATTGTACCTTCCCTTTAGAAAATATATCAGGGAGGAGTGTTCTCTGATTGCTGACTACCATACCAGGTGTTACTCTGGTTAGGTGAACTAACCAGATAACTTATCAGCAGAAAGTGGCAAGCAGCCTGTTGTTTTCAGAAAACTCAGAAACTTGACCAAAAACTGTTGTTAGAATGAGGAGAAAAACGAACCCGTGTGTCTTTCTGGCAGGTTTGATGGAACTATCCAGCTTTCACTATGGGAAAAAGCTTCCGTTGCTATCAGGCCCCAATTCCCAGGCTCACAAAAACATTTCTCTGCATTTTCAGAGTTTGTAAAGATACACCTAGGAAACACTGTATCTTTCCATGATAAAAGGGGTCAGGGGACAGTATTCTTTGAGACTTGACTCCCATACCTGTTGTTACCTTGATTAAGTGAACCAGCACTGTCAAATGTCAGCAAGAAGTGTCAAGCAGCCTGTTTCTTTTAGAAAGCTCAAAGACTTGACAAAAGCTGCTGTTGTAAATAAGAGAAAAATTAATCAGTGGGGTTTTCCAGCACGTTTGTGTTCTTGTTCTGTCACTCAGCCGTATCTGACACTTGTGACCCCATGGACTGCAGCATGCCAGGTTTCCCTGTCCTTCACTATCTCCTGGAGCTTGCTCAAACTCATGTCCATTGAGTCAGTGATGCCATTCAACCATCTCATCCTCTGTCATCCCCTTCTCCTCCTGCCTTCAATCTTTCCCAGCATCAGGGTCTTTTCTAATATGTCAGCTCTTCACATCAGGTGGCCAACATAATGGAGCTTTAGACTCAGCAGCAGTCCTTCCAATGAATATTCAGGACTGATTTCCTTTAGAACTGACTGGCTGGATCTCCTTGCAGTCCAAAGGACTCTCAAGAGTCTTCTCCAATACCATAGTTCAAAAGCATTAATTCTTCAGCACTCAACCTTCTTATGGTCCAACTCTCACATCCATGCATGATTATCTGAAAAACCATAGTTTTGACTAGAAGGATTTTTGTTGGCAAAGTAATGTCTCTGCTTTTTAATATGCTGTCTAGGTTGATTATAGCTTTTCTTCCAAGGAGCAAGCATCTTTTAATTTCATGGCTGCAATCACCATCTGCAGTGATTTTGGAGCCCAAGAAAATAAAGTCTGTCACTGTTTCCATTGTTTCCCCGTCTATCTGGCATGAAATGATGGGACTGAATGCAATGATCTTAATTTTCTGAATGCTGAGTTTTAAGCCAACTTTTTCACTCTCCTTTTTCACTTTCATCAAGAAGCTCTTTAGTTCTTCTTCACTTTCTGCCATAAGGGTGGTGTCATCTGCATATCTGAGGTTACTGCTATTTCTCCCAGCATCTTGATTCCAGCTTGTGCTTCCTCCAGCCCAGCATTTCTCATGATGTACTCTGCATATAAGTTAAATAAGTAAGGTGACAATATACAGCCTTGACGTACTCCTTTCCCCATTTGGAACCAGTCTGTTGTTCCATGACCGATTCTAGCTGTTGCTTCTTGACATGCATACAGGTTTCTCAGGAGGTAGGTAAGGTGGTCCGTTAGTCCCAACTCTTTTAAGAATTTTCCACAGTTTGTTGTGATCCACACACTCAAAGACTTTGGTGTAGTCAATAAAGTATACGCAGATGTTTTTCTGGAACTCTCTCTCTTTTTTTTTTTATGATCCAGTGGATGTTGGCAATTTGATCTCTGGTTCCTCTGTCTTTTCTAAATCCAGCATGTACATCTGGAAGTTCTCAGTTCATATACTGTTGAAGCCTGGCTTGGAGAATTTTGAGCATTACTTTTCTAGTGTGTGAAATCAGTGCAGTTGTGCAATAGTGTGAATAGTCTTTGGCATTGCCTTTCTTTGGAATTGGAATGAAAACTGACCTTTTCCAGTCGTGTGGCCACTGGTGAGTTTTCCAAATTTGCTGCCATATTGAAGGTAGGTTTGAGGCTGAAACTATCCACCTTCCAAAGGTGTAAAATACAACTTTTACCATATGGGCACAATTCTCAGGTTCACAAAAGAATGTTTCCCTGCATTTCGAGAACTTCGTAAAGACACACCTAGGAAACACCATACCATACCATGAGAAAAGTGGTTGGGGAGAGTGTTCTATGAGTGCTGAGTGTCGTGCCTGTTTTTACCCTGATTAGGTGAAACTGTAGTGTCAGATGACTTCTTAGGAAGAAGTGGCAAGCTGACTTTTTTTTTCCAGAAGACTCAAAAATTTGACCAAAGCTGTTTTGAAATAAAGAAAAAATGAACAGTGTGTTTCTCTAAAGCTTTTGAGGCTGCAATTATCCAACTTCCAAAGGTGGAAAATATAGCTTTTACCACATGGGTCCAATTCCCAGGTTCACAAAAGCATGTTTCCTGTTTCAGAGTGATGTAAAGACACACCTAGAACACACTGTATGATTCCATGAGAAAAGATGTCATTATAAAATACAAAATACAGGACAGTATTCTGTGAGTGTTGACTGCCATAGCTGTTGTTACTCTGATTATGTGAAACTGTATGGCCAGATGACTTCCCAGCAAGATGTGGGAAGCAGCCTGTTGCTTTCAGAAAACAAGCTCACAACCAAAGCTGTTGTTTTAATGAAATGAAAAAATGAAACAGTGTGTTTTTCTGGCAAGTTTAAATTTGCAATTATTCAGCTTTCACTGGAGGAAAAGACTTCTTTTGCCGTCAAGCCCCAATTCCTAGGTTCACAAAGATAATTTTCCCTACAGTTTCAGAGCTGTGTAAAGACACTTCGAGGACACATTGTAGCTATTCTATTAGAAATGATCCTAGGTGACTGCCTTCTGTGAGTGCTGAACACCATACCAGTTGTTACTCTGATTAGGTGAAACTCTACAGTCAGATGACTTCCTAACAAGAAGTGGCAAGCACTCTGTTGCTTTCAGAAAACTCCAAAACTAGACCAAAGCAATTGTTAAAATGAAGAGAAAAATGAGCCAGTGTGTTTTTCTGGCACTTTTGAGGCTGCAGATATCCAGCTTTCACAGTGGGAAAATACTTCTTTTTCCATCAGGCCCCAATTACCAGGCTCACAAAAAGATTTTCCCTTTAGTTTCAGAGCTGTGTATACACTGCTATGCACAAGGTAGCATTCCAAAAGAAAAGAGGTCAGGGAGAGTGTTCTGTGGGTGTTGATTTCCAAACCTGTTGTTTCTCTTATTATGTGAAACTCTACTGTCAAATGACTTCCCAACAAATCTGAAGCATCCTTTTTATTTCAGAAAATTCAAAATCACGACCAAAGCTTTTTTTTTTTTTTGTAACGAAGAGAAAAATTAACCAGTGTGTTTGTCTGGCAAGTTTAAGGCTGAAACTATCCAGCTTTCACTAGGGAAAATACTTTTTTTTTGCCATCAGATCCCAAGTTCCAGGTTCACAAAAACCTTTTTCACAGCTGTTTCAGAGCTGTGTAAAGATACGCCTGGGGCACACTGTACAATTTTATGAGAAAAGAAATCAGGGGAGAGTGTTCTGTGAATTTTGACTGCCATATCTGTTGGTACCCTTGAAAGGTTGTTGCTGAACGATAAGACGCCAGGATTCTTGGCCTCCGGAGGAGACAAATTCAATCCAGGGCCAGAGACGAGGCTGGATCGCTCAGAGCTTTTGTGTAATAAAGTTTTATTAAAGTATAAAGGAGATAGAGAAAGCTTCTGACACAGGCATCAGAAGGGGGCAAAAGAGTACCCCTTTGCTAGTATTAGCAATGGAGTTATATACTCTCCAATGAATCCAAAGAATGTCTGGAGGTTGTAAAGACCTCACCAGACCTACTCCCATAATTTACATTTTAAGATAACAGAGTTGGCCAGAAGGTTTAATCCAAAGATTGTCCTCAGGCAGGATACATCCTTGTAAAGACCAGACCTACTCCCATAATTTATGTTTTAAGATAACAGAATTAGCCAGAGGGTTTAATCCAAAGACTGTCCTCAGGCAGGATACATTATTGTTATATAGTCACTCACAATCTGTTAATGAAAAGAAAGGAATGTCATAAAACTTAGAATGGCACCAGATAATTCATCCCTGGCCATGAAAGGATTGACTTGAATCTTAGAAGGGCAGATTACCAACAAATAATTTCGTTTACATAGATTAGGGGAACAATACCTGAGTTAGTAGGTTGGGCCATACTTGAAGATAGAGTCATAGCCTAAGACAACATTTCTATAGGAAAAAGAAATGTATTAAAAAAAAAAAGAAATGTATTGGTTAACTCAAGGTTTGAGAGTAGTTAGCTTCAGGTGAAACCAGGTGTCATGGCAACACAGCATTTTAAGAGAAACCTCTTTTAAATTTGTATAGAGAAGAAAAAATATCACTGGTTTGTTTCCTCCTGCCGCTTAAGAGAGATAAAAATGTCTGGCACTTGCAGCCTCTTTCCTCCGTTTGGAGACCCCTGGCCTTCCTGCCTGTTACCCTCTCACCCTGATTAGGTGAAAATATACTTTCAGATGACTTTATGCAAGAAGTGGCAAGAAGCCTGTTACATCCAGAAAACTAAAAAACTTGACCAAAACTGTTGTAATGAAGATAAAAATGAACCAGTGTGTTTTTCTGACAGGTTTGAAGCTTCAATTATCCAGCTTTCCCAGGTGGAAAATGTTGCTTTTACTTCAAGGGCCGAATTCCTATGCTCACAAGGTATGTTTACTGGCTGTTTCAGAGTTGTGTAAAGACACACCTAGGACACACGGGACCATTCTATGAGAAAAGGTATCAGCAGAGAGTGTTCCTTAAGTGTTGAACGCATACCTGTTTATTCCCTGATTAGGTGAAAGTGTTGTTAGGTGACTTCCCAGCAAGAAATGGCAAGCAGTCTGTTGCTTTCAGAAAACTCAAATCCTGACCAAGCTGTTGTTGTAATGAAGAGAAAAATTCACCAGTGGGTTTTTCTGGCAGGTTTTAAGGCTGTAATTTTCCACCTTCTACTGGTAGAAAATATTGGTTTTAGCAAAAGAGCCCAATTCCCAGGTTCACAAAAGCATTTTAGAGGTTATTTCAGAGTTGTGTAAAGACACACATAAGAAACATTGTACCATTCCTTGAGAAAAGATGTAAGTAGAGAGTATTCTGTGAGCATTGATTGCCATATCTGTTGTTCACCCGATTACAGGAAATTGTGCTGTCAGATGACTTCGCAGCAAGAAGTCGGAAGTATCCATTTCACTTCAGAAAATTCAAAATCATGACCAAAGCTATTGCTGTAATGAAAAATTAACCAGTGTATTTTTCTGGAAAGTCACAGCTGCAACTATCCAGTTTTCACTGGTGAAAAATGCTTCTTTTTCCATCAGTCCCCAATTCCCAGGTTCACAAAAACATTTTTCCTACAGTTTCAGAGCTACGTAAAGACACTTTTAGCCTTCTCTTACTCCTTTCCCAATTTTGAACCCATGTGTTGTTCCATGAAAAGTTGAAACTGTTGCTTTTTGACCTGCATACAGATTTATCAGAAGACAGATAATGTGGTCTAGTACTCCCATCTCTTTAAGAATTTCCAAAGTTTGTTGTGATCCACACAGTCAAAGGCTTTAGAGTTAGTCAAGGAAGCAGAACTAAACATTTTCCTGGATATTTCTATGAATAGAATATTTCCATATTTCTATGATCCAATGGACATTGGCAATTTGATCTTTGGTTATTCTTCTTTATCTAAATCCAACTTATCCATCTGGAAGTTCTTGGTTCACATCCTGCTGAAGCTTAGCTTGAAGGATTTTGAGCATAGCCTTACAAAATGAGAACATTGTATGGCAGTTTGAACATTCTTTGTCATTGCCTTTCTGGGGTATTGAAATGAAAATTGATCTTTTCCAGTCCTGTGGTCACTGCTGAGTTTTCCAAATTTGTTGACATATTGAATGCAGCACTTTAACAGCATCATCTTTTAGGATTTTAAATAGCTCAGCTGGAATTCCATCACCTCCACTAGTTTGTTCATAGTAATGCTTCCTAAGGCCCACTTGACTTCACACTCCAGGATGTCTGGCTCTAGGTGAGTGACAGTACCAATTTACATTCCCACCAACAGTGTAGGAGGGTTCCCTTCTCTCCACACTCTCTCCAGCATTTATTATTTGTGGATTTTTTGATGATAGCCATTCTGACTGGTGTGAGGTGATATCTCACTGTAGTTTTGATTTGCATTTCTCTAATAATTAACGGAGTTGAACATCTTTTCATGTGCCTGTTGGTGATCTGTATGTCTTCTTTGGTGAAATGTTTATCTAGGTCCTCTACCAATTTTTGATTTGGTTGTTTGTTTTGATGCAGTTAAGCATCAGGAGCTGTTTGTAAATTAATCCCTTGTTGGTCACATCATTTGCAAATATTTTTTTGCCAATCTCTGGGTTATATTTTCATTTATTGTTTCCTTTGCTGTGCAGAAGCTTTTGGGGTTTAGGTATGTCCTATTTGTTTATTTTTGTTTTTTTTCCATTATTCTGGGAGATGGACAAAAAAGATATTGCTACAATTTATGTCAGAGTGTTCTGATAATGTTTTTCTCTAGGAGTTTTATAGTGTTTGGTCTCACATTTAGGTCTTTAATTCATTTTGAGATTATTTTTGTGTGTAGAGTTAAAGAATGATCTGATTTCATTTTTCTACATGTAGCTGTTCCGTTTTCTAAGCACCATTTGTTAAAGAGACTGTCTTTTCAACATCTTGTAGTCTTGAATCCTTTGTTATAAATTAATTGGCCATAGGTGAATGGGTTCATTTTGGGATTTTTATCCTGTTACATTGATCTATATTTCTATTTTGTGCCAGTCCCATACTGTTTTTCTGACTGTTGCTTTGTAGTATAGTTTGAAGACAGGGAGTCTGATTCCTCCAGCTCCATTTTTCTTCCTCAAGATTGCTTTGGCTATAAGGGTTTTTTTTTTATGTATCCTTTAGAAAAAAAATGAGATTTTTTTTTAGTTCTAGTTCTAAGAAAAATGCCATTGGTAATTTGATAGGAATTACATTGAATCTGCAGAGAAGGCAATGGCACCCCACTCCAGTACTCTTGCCTGGAGAGTCCCATGGATGGAGGAGCCTGGTAGGCTGCAGTCCATGGGGTCACTAAGAGTCGGACACAACTGAGCGACTTCACTTTCACTTTTCACTTTCATGCATTGGAGAAGGAAATGGTAACCCACTCCAGTGCTCTTGCCTGGAGAATCCCAGGGACGGGGGAGCCTGTTCAGCTGCCCTCTATGGGGTCACACAAAGTCAGACACAACTGAAGTGACTTAGCAGCAGCAGCACATTGAATCTGTAGATTGCCTAGGGTATCATAGTGGCTTTGACAATATTGATTCTTCCAATCCACAAACATGGTATATCTTTCCATTAGTTTGTGTCTTCTTCAATTTCTTTCATCAATTTCATAGTTTTTGGAATACAGGTTTGTCTCCTTAGGTAGGTTTATTCCTAGACATTTTTTTTCTTTTTGATACAACAACAAATGGAACTGTTTTTTGAATTTCTGTTTCTGATCTTTTGCTGTTAGTGTGTAGAAATGCAACAGATATCTGTGTATTACTTTTGTAGCAGGCTACTTTACCAAATCCGTTGATAAACTCTACTAATTTTCTGGTAGCATCTTTAGAATTTTCTGTGTATTTTATTGTGTCATCTGAAAACAGAATGCTGCACTATAGTTTGTTGATTACTCTTCCATTTCTGCATCCCCTCTCTTCCCTGATTAGCAAGTGGTTGAACCTGCCATTTGGAACTCAGGGAAGGTCCTGGAGGCTGAATAAAGCCTATTTCCCACAAATGAGAAATGGGGCACAGAGAAAGGATTTGTGCCTGGGAACCCCACAAGGTCCTTCTTGATTTCAGTCCTTCCTTTTCTTTGATACTCTTCAATCTTGAGAACAGGTGTTTGACAAGAAAGGTAATAATGATTTTGGATAGAGACAATGATCATAAACTCAGCAGAGAAGTTTGATTTTAAAAGAACTCAGTTTCAAGCTGAGAGGAATATAGACTGGACATCTTGTTTCATGCCTTCTTTTTTAAAAACAATGTATTTATTTCTAATTGAAGGATAATTGCTTTACAATATTGTGTTGGTTTCTGTCATACATCAGCATGAATCAGCCATAGGTATACATATGTGTCCTCCCTCTTGAACCTCCCTCCCACCTCCCACCCCATCCTACCCCTCTAGGTTGTCACAGATCATTGATATGAGTTCCCTGAATCATCAGGAAATTTCCACCAGCTATTTATTTTACATATGGTAAACAGAGATCAAATTGCCAACATCTGCTGGATCATCAAAAAAGCAAGAGAGTTCAGAAAAACATTTATTTCTGCTTTATTGACTATGCCAAAGCCTTTGACTGTGTGGATCACAATAAATGTGGAAAATTCTGGAAGATATGGGCATATCAGACCACTTGACTTGCCTCTTGAGAAATCTGTATGCAGGTCAGGAAGCAACAGTTAGAACTGGACGTGGAACAACAGACTGGTTCCAAATAGGAAAAGGAGTACATCAAGGCTGTATATTGCCACTCTGCTTATTTAACTTACATGCAGAGTACATCATGAGAAATGGGCTGGAGGAGGCACAAGCTAGAATCAAGATTGCCGGGAGAAATATCAATAACCTCAGATATGCAGATGACACCACTTTTATGGCAGAAAGTGATGGAGAACTAAAGAGCTTCTTGACGAAAGTGAAAGAGGAGAGTCAAAAAGTTGGCTTAAAGCTCAACATTCAGAAAACTAATATCACGGCATCCGGTCCCATCATTTCATGGCAAATAGATGGGGAAACAGTGGAAACAGTGGCAGACTTCATGGTGTGTGTGTGTGGCGGGGGGGGGGGGGGGGGGGGGGGCGCTCCAAAATCACTGCAGATGGTGACTGCAGCCATGAAATTAAAAGACGCTTACTCCTTGGAAGGAAAGTTATGACCAACCTAGACAGCATATTAAAAAGCAGAGACAGGGGGAGGAGCCAAGATGGCGGAGGAATAGGACGGAGAGACCACTTTCTCTCCTACAAATTCATCGAAAGAACATTTGAATGCTGAGCAAATTTCACAAAAGAACTTCTGATCGCTAGCAGAGGACATCAGGCGCCCAGAAAAGCAGCCCATTGTCTTCGAAGGGAGGTAGGACAAAATATAAACGATAATAAGGGAGTCAAAAGAGCTACGGACGGAGACCCGTCCTGGGAAGGGAGTCTTAATAGAGGAAGTTTCCAATCACCAGGAAACCCTCTCACTGGCGGGACTGGGGGAAGTTTTCGGCAATCTAACTGGGAGGAAAAATTAAACAAGGCCCACAGATTACGTGCCTAAAAGCAACTCCCAGCAGAAAAGTACCCCAGACGCCCGTACCCGCCAGCAACAAGCGGGGCGGAACGGAGAGGAGCGGGCGGCATTGCTTAGGGTGGGGGGACCGGCCCGAAGACCCTGAGAGCAATCGGAGGGAGCTTTTTTAAACTGTGGGATAGCAAGGGACAAAATTAACTGGCCCGAACACACTGCCGGTGGTTCGCAAAACAAAGGGACTGAGAATCTCCAGAGAAGAGCCGGCCCATCCCCGCTGGAGGTAGGAGGCAGGGGGTAGGGGAAAAGGGCAAACTTAGCCCCTGAGAAGCCACCCCCTCACACACTGCAAACAGGCCTCCGGGTTCTAGCTGAAGACTTCCTGAGACCCGACTGGCGGTGCGTGCTGGGGCCGCGGAGGGAAAAAGCGCGCCGTACCCGGGGAGATTGCGCCCAAGCCTCTGGCTGCCTGGGCTGCTCGACGCGGAGGGAAAAGGCGCGCCGCACCCGGGGAGAGTGCGCCAAGCCTCTGGCTGCCTGAACCGCTCAGGCCGGGGAAGGCACAAAACGCAGGCGCAACCGAATCTGCGCTTTTGTGAAGTACCCGAAAACTGGAACCGCACTTAACGCAGGGCCCGCTCCATATAGAGCAGCCGGGAGCCTGAGCAGTGTAGACGGCAAAAGCACTGACACCCGTGAGTGGGGCAAACCCAGTGTGGCCGGAACACGGTGAGTGCTACCCACACAGAGCGGTATCTGTCTGCAGCGCCCCGCCCTCCCCGTAGCAGGACTGAACTGAACTAGAGAACCTAAATAAGAGATCACCTCCGCCGCCTGTGTCAGGGCGGAAATTAGACACCGAAGAGACGGCAAACAGAAGCCAAATAAACAAAGGGAACCGCTTCAGAAAGGACCGGTGCAACAGATTAAAATCCCTGAAGGTAACACCGACTACATCGGGAAGGGGCCTACAGATATCGAGAAGTGTAAGCTGGAAAGAGGAGCTATCTGAAATTGAACTGAACCTACGCTGACCGCAACAACCCCAGAGAAATTCCTAGATATATATGTACATTTTTTTTTTAATTAAAAAAAATTTTTTTTTCTTTCCTTTTTTTAAAATTTTTTATTTTTTCTCTTTTATTTTCTTTTAAAATTCCCTATTACTCCCCCATTACTCCTCAACTTTCATTTTCATATATTTTTACGATTTTTTTAATTAGGGGAAAAAAATTTTTTTTTCTTTTTTTTTTCTTTTTCTTGTTTTTCTCTCCTATTTCCTTTTAGAGTCCTCTAATACTCCTCTATTATTCCTTAACTTTCATTTTCATTTCACTATAACCTTGCCAAAAAAAAAAAAAAAAGAGAGAGAGAGAGAAACCCTATTTTTAAACTGAACTTCATATACAGTTCTAAATTTTTTGTGTGTTTTTGTTTTTGTTTTTAAATATTGTATTTCAAAGAGTCTAACCTCTACACTAGATTTTCAATCTTTGTTTTTCAGTAGTATGTGATATAAATTTTGGTCATTTAAGAATCCAATATTCAGTTCCCATTTCTATTCAGGAGTGTGGTGATACTCTCCCACTTTTGACTCTCTGTTTTCTACCTCAGAACGCCTCTATTTCCTCCATTCCCCTTCTCTTCCCAATCCAACTCTGTGAATCTTTGTGGGTGTCTGGGCTACGGAGAACACTTTGGGAACAGATAACTGCGTAGATCTGTCTCTCTCCTCTTGAGTCCCCTTTTTCTCCTCCTGCTCACCTCTGTCTCCTTCCTCCTTCTCCTATTCTTCATGTAACTCTGTGAACCTTTCTGGTTGTCTCTCACGGTGGAGAATCTTTTCACCATTAATCTAGAAGTTTTATTATCAGTGCTGTATAGTTGGAGAAGCCTTGAGACTATTGGAAGAATAAAACTGAAATCCAGAGGCAGGAGACTTGAGCCCAAATCCTGAGAAAACCAGAAAACTCCTGACTACACGGAACATTAAGGAATAAGAGACCATCCAAAAGCTTCCATACCTACACCAAAACCAACCACCACCCAAGAGCCAATAAGCTCCAGTACAAGACATACCACGCAAATTCTTTAGCAACGCAGGAACATAGACCTGAGTGTCAACATACAGGCTCTCCAAAGTCACACCTAACACAGAGACCCATCGGAAAACTCATTACTGGACACTCCATTGCACTCCAGAGAGAAGAAATCCAATTCCACGCACCAGAACGCTGACACAAGCTTCCCTAACCAGGAAACCTTGACAAACCAATCGTCCAACCCCACCCACTGGGTGAAACCTCCACAATAAAAAGGAACCTCAGACCACAAGAATACAGAAAGCCCACTCCAGACACAGCAATCTAAACATGATGAAAAGGCAGAGAAATACCCAACAGCTAAAGGAACATGAAAAAAGCCCACCAAGTCAAACAAAAGAGGAGGAAATAGGGAATCTACCTGAAAAAGAATTTAGAATAATGATAATAAAAATGATCCAAAATCTTGAAAACAAAATGGAGTTACAAATAAATAGCCTGGAGACAAAGATTGAGAAGATGCAAGAAATGTTTAACAAGGACCTAGAAGAAATAAAAAAAAATCAATTAAAAATTAATAATGAAATAAATGAGATCAAAAACACTCTGGAGGGAACCATGAGTAGAATAACAGAGACAGAAGATAGGATAAGTGAGTTAGAAGATAAAATGGTGGAAATAAATGAAGCAGAGAGGAAAAAAGAAAAAAGAATCAAGAGAAATGAGGACAACCTCAGGGACCTCTGGGACAATGTGAAACGCCCCAACATTCGAATCATAGGAGTCCCAGAAGAAGACAAAAAGAAAGGCCATGAGAAGATACTCGAGGAGATAATAGCTGAAAACTTCCCTAAAATGGGGAAGGAAATAGCCAACCAAGTCCAAGAAACCCAGAGAGTCCCAAACAGGATAAACCCAAGGCGAAACATCCCAAGACACATATTAATCAAATTAACAAAGATCAAACACAAAGAACAAATATTAAAAGCAGCAAGGGAGAAACAACAAATAACACACAAAGGGATTCCCATAAGGATAACAGCTGATCTATCAATAGAAACCCTTCAGGCCAGAAGGGAATGGCAGGACATACTTAAAGTAATGAAAGAGAATAACCTACAACCTAGATTACTCTACCCAGCAAGGATCTCATTCAGATATGAAGGAGAACTCAAAAGCTTTACAGACAAGCAAAAGCTGAGAGAATTCAGCACCACCAAACCAGCTCTTCAACAAATACTAAAGGATCTTCTCTAGACAGGAAACACAGAAAGGTGGTATAAACGTGAACCCCAAACAACAAAATAAATGGCAACGGGACCATACCTATCAATAATTACCTTAAATGTAAATGGGTTGAATGCCCCAACCAAAAGACAAAGGCTGGCTGAATGGATACAAAAACAAGACCCCTATATATGCTGTCTACAAGAGACCCACCTCAAAGCAAGGGACACATACAGACTAAAAGTGAAGGGCTGGAAAAAAATATTCCACGCAAACGGAGACCAAAAGAAAGCAGGAGTCGCAATACTCATATCAGATAAAATAGACTTTCAAATAAAGGCTGTGAAAAGAGACAAAGATGGACACTACATAATGATCAAAGGATCAATCCAAGAAGAAGATATAACAATTATAAATATATATGCACCCAACATAGGAGCACCGCAATATGTAAGGCAAACGCTAACAAGTATGAAAGAGGAAATTAATAGTAACACAATAATAGTAGGAGACTTTAATACCCCACTCACAACTATGGATAGATCAACTAAACAGAAAATGAACAAGGAAACACAAACTTTAATGGACACAATGGACCAGCTAGACCTAATTGACGTCTATAGGACGTTTCACCCCAAAACAATCAACTTCACCTTTTTCTCAAGTGCACACGGAACCTTCTCCAGAATAGATCACATCCTGGGCCATAAATCTAGTCTTGGTAAACTCAAAAAGATTGAAATCATTCCAGTCATCTTTTCTGACCACAGTGCAGTAAGATTAGATCTCAATTACAGGAAGAAAATTATTAAAAATTCAAACATATGGAGGCTAAACAACACACTTCTGAATAACCAACAAATCATAGAAGAAATCAAAAAAGAAATCAAAACATGCATAGAAATGAATGAAAATGAAAACACAACAACCCAAAACCTATGGGACACTGTAAAAGCAGTGCTAAGGGGAAGATTCATAGCATTACAGGCCTACCTCAAGAAACAAGAAAAAAATCAAATAAATAACCTAACTCTACACCTAAAGCAACTAGAGGAAGAAGAAATGAAGAACCCCAGGGTTAGTAGAAGGAAAGAAATCTTAAAAATTAGGGCAGAAATAAATGCAAAAGAAACTAAAGAGATCATAGCAAAAATTAACAAAGCTAAAAGCTGGTTTTTTGAAAAAATCAACAAAATTGACAAACCATTAGCAAGACTCATTAAGAAACAAAGGGAGAAGAACCAAATTAACAAAATTAGAAATGAAAATGGAGAGATCACAACAGACAACACTGAAATACAAAGGATCATAAGAGACTACTACCAGCAGCTCTATGCCAATAAAATGGACAACTTGGAAGAAATGGACAAGTTCTTAGAGAAGTATAACTTTCCAAAATTGAACCAGGAAGAAATAGAAGATCTTAACAAAACGAGGGAAATCGAAACTGTAATCAGAAATCTTCCAGCAAACAAAAGCCCAGGACCAGATGGCTTCACAGCTGAATTCTACCAAAAATTTAGAGAAGAGCTAACACCTATCTTACTCAAACTCTTCCAGAAAATTGCAGAAGAAGGTAAACTTCCAAACTCATTCTATGAGGCCACCATCACCCTAATTCCAAAACCAGACAAAGATGCCACAAAAAAAGAAAACTACAGGCCAATATCACTGATGAACATAGATGCAAAAATCCTCAACAAAATTCTAGCAAACAGAATCCAACAACATATTAAAAAAATCATTCATCATGACCAAGTGGGCTTTATCCCAGGAATGCAAGGATTCTTTAATATCCGCAAGTCAATCAATGTAATACACCACATTAACAAATTGAAAGATAAAAACCATATGATTATCTCAATAGATGCAGAAAAAGCCTTTGACAAAATTCAACATCCATGTATGATTAAAACTCTCCAGAAAGCAGGAATAGAAGGAACATACCTCAACATAATAAAAGCTATATATGACAAACCCACAGCAAGCATCACCCTCAATGGTGAAAAATTGAAAGCATTTCCCCTGAAATCAGGAACAAGACAAGGGTGCCCACTCTCACCACTACTATTCAACATAGTTTTGGAAGTGTTGGCCACAGCAATCAGAGCAGAAAAAGAAGTAAAAGGAATCCAGATAGGAAAAGAAGAAGTGAAACTCTCTCTGTTTGCAGATGACATGATCCTCTACATAGAAAACCCTAAAGACTCTACCAGAAAATTACTAGAGCTAATCAACGAATATAGTAAACTTGCAGGATATAAAATTAACACACAGAAATCCCTTGCATTCCTATACACTAACAATGAGAAAACAGAAAGAGAAATTAAGGAAACAATACCATTCACCATTGCAACGAAAAGAATAAAATACTTAGGAGTATATCTACCTAAAGAAACAAAAGACCTATACATAGAAAACTATAAAACACTGATGAAAGAAATCAAAGAGGACACAAACAGATGGAGAAATATACCGTGTTCATGGATTGGAAGAATCAATATTGTCAAAATGGCTATACTACCCAAAGTAATCTATAGATTCAATGCAATCCCTATCAAACTACCAACGGTATTTTTCACAGAACTAGAACAAATAATTTCACAATTTGTATGGAAATACAAAAAACCTCGAATAGCCAAAGTAATCCTGAGAAAGAAGAATGGAACTGGAGGAATCAATCTCCCTGACTTCAGACTCTACTACAAAGCCACAGTCATCAAGACAGTATGGTACTGGCACAAAGACAGAAATATAGATCAACGGAACAGAATAGAAAGCCCAGAGATAAATCCACGAACTTATGGTCACCTTATCTTCGACAAAGGAGGCAAGGATATACAATGGAAAAAAGATAACCTCTTTAACAAGTGGTGCTGGGAAAACTGGTCAACCACCTGTAAAAGAATGAAACTAGAACACTGTCTAACACCATACACAAAAATAAACTCAAAATGGATTAAAGATCTAAATGTAAGACCAGAAACTATCAAACTCCTAGAGGAGAACATAGGTGAAACACTCTCCGACATAAATCACAACAGGATCCTCTATGACCCACATCCCAGAATTTCAGAAATAAAAGCAAAAATAAACAAATGGGACCTAATGAAACTTAAAAGCTTTTGCACAACAAAGGAAACTATAAGCAAGGTGAAAAGACAGCCCTCAGATTGGGAGAAAATAATAGCAAACGAAGCAACAGACAAAGGATTAATCTCAAAAATATACAAGCAACTCCTCCAGCTCAACTCCAGAAAAATAAATGACCCAATCAAAAAATGGGCCAAAGAACTAAACAGACATTTCTCCAAGGAAGACATACAGATGGCTAACAAACACATGAAAAGATGCTCAACATCACTCATTATCAGAGAAATGCAAATCAAAACCACAATGAGGTACCATTATACGCCAGTCAGGATGGCTGCTATCCAAAAGTCTACAAGCAATAAATGCTGGAGAGGGTGTGGAGAAAAGGGAACCCTCTTACACTGTTGGTGGGAATGCAAATTAGTACAGCCACTATGGAAAACAGTGTGGAGATTTCTTAAAAAGCTGGAGATAGAACTGCCATATGACCTAGCAATTCCACTTCTGGGCATACACACCAAGGAAACCAGATCTGGAAGAGACACGTGCACTCCAATGTTCATCGCAGCACTGTTTATAATAGCCAGGATATGGAAGCAACCCAGATGCCCATCAGCAGACGAATGGATGAGGAAGCTGTGGTACATATACACCATGGAATATTACTCAGCCATTAAAAAGAATTCATTTGAATCAGTTCTAATGAGATGGATGAAACTGGAACCCATTATACAGAGCGAAGTAAGCCAGAAAGATAAAGACCATTACAGTATACTAACACATATATATGGACTTTAGAAAGATGGTAACGATAACCCTATATGCAAAACAGAAAAAGAGACTCAGATGTATAGAACAGACTTGTGGACTCTGGGAGAAGGCGAGGGTGGGATGTTTCAAGAGAACAGCATTGAAACATGTATATTATCTAGGGTGAAACAGATCACCAGCCCAGGTTGGGTACATGAGACAAGTGCTTGGGCCTGGTGCACTGGGAAGACCCAGAGGGATCGGGTGGAGAGGGAGGTGGGAGGGGGGACTGGGATGGGGAATACATGTAAATCCATGGCTAATTCATTTCAATGTATAACAAAAACTACTGTAATGATGTAAAGTAATTAGCCTCAAACTAATAAAAATAAATGGAAAAATAAAAAAATTAAAAGCAGAGACATTACTTTGCCGACAAAGATCTGTCTAGTCAAGGCTATGGTTTTTCTAGTGGTCATGTATGGATGTGAGAGTTGGACTATAAAGAAAGTTGAGTGCTGAAGAATTGATGCTTTTGAACTGTGGTATTGGAGAAGACTCTTGAGAGTCCCTTGGACTGCAAGGAGATCCAACCAGTCCATCCTAAAGGAGATCAGTCCTGGGTATTCACTGGAAGGACTGATGTTGAAGCTGAAACTCCAATACTTTGGCCACCTGATGGGAAGAGCTGACTCATTTGAAAAGACCCTGATGCTGGGAAAGATTGAAGACAGGAGGAGAAGGGGATGACAGAGGATGAGATGGTTGGATGGCATCACCAACTCAATGGACATGAGTTTGAGTAAGCTCCGGGAGTTGGTGATGGACAGGGAGGCCTGGCGTTGCTGCAGTCCATGGGGTCACAAAGAGTCGGACATGACTGAACGACTGAACTGAACTAAATGTATGTTTCCATGCTACTCTCTCAATTTGTCCCACCCTCTCCTTCCCCTCTGTGTCCACAAGTCTGTTCTCTATGTCTGTGTCTCCACTGCTGCCCTGCAAATAGGTTCATCAGTACCATCTTTCTAGATTCCATAGTCACAATGCATTTGTGTGCATACCTGCTTAGTCACTCAGTCATGTCCGACTCTTTGGACTATAGCCCACCACTCTCCTCTATCCATGGGGTTTTATTCAGGCAGGAATCCTGTAGTGGGTTGCCATTTCCTCCTCCAGGGGATTTTCCTGATCCAGGGACTGAACCCATGTTTCCTGTGTCTCCTGCATTGCAAATGGATTCTTTACCTGCTGAGACATCTGGGAAGCCTAGGAATCTAGGCTGCATTAATATATGATATTTGTTTTCCTCTTTCTTACTTACTTCACTCTTTATAATAGGCTCAAGGTTCATCTACATCATTAGAACTGACTCAGATGTGCTCCTTTTTATGGTTGAGTGATAGTCCATTGTATATATGTATCATAGCTTCTCTATCTGTTCATCTGTCAGTGGACATCTAGGTCACTTCTACATCCTAGCTATTGTAAATAGCAATGCTGCAATGAATACTGGGGTACATTTTTTTTTCTGTTATGGCTTTCTCAGCATATATGCCCAGTAGTGGGATTGTTGGGTTATATGGTAGTTTTATTCCTAATATTTTAATATATCTCCATACTGTTTTCCATAGTGATTGTGTCAGTTAACATTCCCACCAACAGTACAGGAGGATTCCCTTTTATCCACACCCTCCACTCTCCAGAATTTATTGTTTGTAGATTTTTTTGATGATGGCCATTCTATGGTGAGAGACAGGGAAGTTTGGCATGCTACAATTCACAGGATCATGAAGAGTCAGACACGACTTGGTGACTGAAAAAAAACAGCAACATTCAGACCGGTGTGAGATAATATCACATTGTAGTTCTGATTTGCATTTCTCTAATGAGCAATGTTGAGCATGTTTTTATTAGCCATCTGTATGTCTTCTTTGGAGAAATATCTGTTTAAGTCTTCTGCCCACTTTTTGATTGGGTTGTTTGTTTTCTGGTGTTGAGTTGTATGAGCAGATTTTATATGTTGGAGAGTAATCCTTTGTCAGTTGTTTCATTTGCTATCATTTTCTCCCATTCTGAGTGTTGTCTTTTCACCTTGCTTATAGTTTCCTTTGTTGTGTAAGAGCTTTTTTTTTTTTTTTTTCCATTTATTTTTATTAGTTGGAGGCTAATTACTTTACATCATTACAGTAGTTTTTGTCATACATTGAAATGAATTAACCATGGATTTACATGTATTCCCCACCCCGGTCCCCCCTCCCACCTCCCTCTCCACCCGATCCCTCTGGGTCTTCCCAGTGCACCAGGCCCAAGCACTTGTCTCATGCACCCAACCTGGGCTGGTTGATCTGTTTCACCCTAGATAATATACATGTTTCAATGCTGTTCTCTTGAAACATCCCACCCTCGCCTTCTCCCAGAGTCCACAAGTCTGTTCTATACATCTGAGTCTCTTTTTCTGTTTTGCATAATAAGTTTCAGTTCAGTTCAGTCGCTCAGTCGTGTCCAACTCTTCACGACCCCATGGATTAGTCCCATTTGTTCATTTTTGTTTTTGTTTCCATTACTCTATTGGATATTGATGAGATTTATGTCATAGAGCATTCTACCTATATTTTCCTTTATAGTTCTGGTCTTACATTTAGGTCTTTAATCCATTTTGAGTTTATTTTTGTGTGTAGTGTTAGGGAGTGTTCTAATTTCATTCTTTTACATGTAGTTGACCAGTTTTCCCAGCACCACTTATTGAAGAGACTGTCTTTTCTCCATTGTATATTTTATTTTATTATTTGCCTCCTTTGTCAAAAGTAAGGTAAACAGAGGTGTATGGATTTATCTTTCTATCTTGTTCTATTGGCCTATATTTCTGTTTTTCTGCCAGTACCATACTGTCTTGATGACAGTAACTGTGTGTGTAGTATAGTCTGAAGGTGGTAAAATTGATTCCTCATATTCCATTCTTCTTTCTCAAGGTTGCTTTGGCTATTCAAGGTCTTTTGTGTTTCCATACAAATTATGAAATTATTTTTTCTAGTTCTGTGCAAAACACCTTTGGTTGTTTGACAAAGATTGCACTGAATCTGCAGATTGCTTTAGGTCATATGGTCATTTTCACTATATTCTTCCAATCCAAGGACATTGTATATCTCTTCATCTGTCTGTGTCATCTTTGATTTCTTTCATCAGTGCCTTATAATTTTCTGCATACAGGTCTTCTGTCTCTTTGGGTAAATTTATTCCTAAGAGTTTTATTCTAATTATGTTGATTTGTTCTTTTCTCTTTTTTTTTTTGATGAGTCTGGCTAATGGTTTGTCAATTTTATCTTCTTAAAACCATCTTTTAGTTTTATTAATCTTTACAAATGGTTATCTTATTTATTTTTGCTCTTAACCTTATGATTTCTTTCATAATACTAATTTTGGGGTTTTTTGTTCTTCTTTTATCAATTATTTTAAGTATAGAGTTAGGTTGTCTATTCAGTGTTTTCCTTGTTTCTCAAAATATGGTTGTGTTGCTTTAAACTTCCCTCTTCAAATTGTTGTTGCTGCATTTCATATGTTTTGAGTCATCATGTTTTCATTGTCATTTGTTTTTAGCAATTTTTTTACTTTCCTTTTTGTTTCTTCAATAGCCTGTTGGCTATTTAGAAGTATATTGTTTAATCTGCATATGCTTTTGTTTTTGGAGTTTTTCACCATGTAATTTATTTCTAGTCTCCTAGTGTTGTGGTCATAAAAGATGCTTGATATGATTTCAATTTTCTTAAATTTACTGAGGCTTTATTTGTGACCCAAGATATGGTCTATCCTCGAGAATGTTTCATATGTACTTGAGAATAAAGTGTATTC